>NC_140253.1:6344546-6352046 GCF_949987555.1 Borostomias antarcticus
ACGACAACTCTGAGATCAGCAGTGAACAGAACGGCAGTGGACCAACACCACAAAACATATTTAGAAACAGGAAATGCATTTAAAACCCATGACATCACAAACCTGCATCACAGTGTTGCATATGACCAGCAATTACATTCAGCATTATTTTCCACATTTTAAAATATGACAAATGGCAAATGGGCTGGCATGGTGTTGAAAGATGAGGTCTTCTGGGAAATGTGTGTACATTTGCACACTCGTACAGAATGACTGACTGATCTACACACCACCGCGTTGACTAAATGATACTGTACATCTTGAGCCCTCACTGAGTACTCAGACTCACCAATGCCGCGGGTTAATGAGAATTCATCACCAGATTAGGATTAGCAATCTGAGATTAGCAGTCATTCCCGTCATAATCTAGATTAACAGTACCGCCCCAATACTGATGAAGGTGTGTTTACCTCAGCGGGTCGGTGAGAGGAGATGTCTGGATTATAATCCAGTCGTTTTTTAGGAGGCTTGAGCCCCAAGCAGCAGCAGTGAGCAGGAGGAGGAGGAGGAGGAGGAGGAAGGTGAAGATGAGGTGGAGGAGGAGGAGAGGTATGGGGAGAAAAATAAACCAAAAAAGGAACATGTGGAGAGAGTGACATCAGTTAGAGAAACAGAGGAACTGGAGATGGACGAGTTGCACACACACACACGCACACACACGCACACACACACACGCACACACACACACACACGCACACACACAGCACACAGGCAAACACTGTACACACACAAACACACAAACACACACACAGGCGCACACACATGCACACACACACACAGAAACGTGCATGCACACACACACACACACACACACAAACACACACACACACACACACACACACACACACACACACACACACACACACACACACACACACACAGACCCATGCACGCACACACGCATCCCACACCCAAGTCAATAATATACTTTTTACTGAATTATTTCTTTCCAGTTTCTGTTACACGCATTAGCACTTAATGCTAAAATCAAATACACACAAACACACACACACGCATACAGTGACTAACACAGATACACACACACACAGACATGCGGATTGTGAGAGCAAGCAAGCGGTAGGTAGAAAGCTTCGTGAAGCAGGGACTACACACTACACTGATGCGTTTGTGTGTGTGTGTGTGTGTGTGTGTATGTGTTTTAGTTGATAATGGGCTATGCATTAGTTGTGCTGTGATGTACATTAAACCTTCTGATCCCTCGGATAGCCGCACAACTGCACAGTCTCAGGGAACAATGTTTCAGATGTGTATTTGGAGTGGCAAACGCACAAAGTCTAGTTCCTAAGGGCATTTATTCAGTGGAGGGTGCAACATATACTGTAGAACAGGTAGAAATACAACATCTGGACCACACCGGACCTTTCTTCCTGAAAGACCGCGTCAGTTCCAGACATTCCGTTTCTATCTGAACGCTCTGAATAAGCCCCCTGTCGGACACGCCTACTCCCTCATGTCATGCACAGGCCTGGGGTTCGGACCAGCTTGCCTTGGACCGGCTTCTCCGCTTTAAGCCACTGGCACGTACGCTTACAACCTCAGTCCAGCAGAGGGAGCTAGTGTCTCTACCAACAAGCCCACACGGTGCTTACAAACAGGCAGACTAGCAGAGGAGAAACCACACTGCTACCACACAGAGCGCTAGAAGGGGCTGGTAGGACTGTGCGGAGCGACTCATTGAGCAAAAATGGGGGTTTATTGATCTGTCATTAAAACAAATGTTACTGGGGGGCGGTTAATTGATAGGCGCGCTCCGCTCTGTCCTACCGGCTCCTTCTCCACAGCTCGTCACACGCCAGAAGCACACACTGCGAAAGAACCCGCCTTTTTTGGCATCAAGGCCAAACAGGAAGTGGTTCCTTGTTATTTCCTGTGTGTGTGTATGAATGTTTTTTTTTTGGTGGGGGTGGGGGGGACCATTCGTGGTGAAGGGACCCACTGAGGTCAACCGCCGCTTGTTGACGTCGTTCTGCAGTGTTAGGGTGTGTGAGCGTTCACCTTGTAGCGAGGCCCGCCGACAGACTGACTAACAGACAGATGGCGTCGCGGCGGGAAAATGAGACACGACCAGGCGTGGACGAGACGGCGTCAAGGCCACAGCACCCAGCCACGGCATGCCCAAGCAGCTACAGCCCCACCACCCACGCCTAGGACTAGACACAATATGGAGGGGGGGGGGAGGGGATGGAGGAAGGGGGGGTGGGGTCCCTAAGGCAGTGTGGTGCTGACGGTGAGGAGAGGGGGGAGAGGAGGGGGGGCGGGAGAGGGGTGTACAATCTCTGCCCTCACTTACCGGACGGCCGAACTCCAGCTCAGAAAAGAACTTATACCAAGGCTCGTTCTCTAAATCTATGTCATCTGGGTTTAACTCATAGGTCTGGAGAGGAGAAGAAAGCGATAGAGATTGAGAGAGAGAGAGAGAGAGAGAGAGAGAGAGAGAGAGAGAGAGAGGGGAGAAAAGGGTGAGAGAGAGAGCATGGAGAGAGAGAGAGAGAGAGAGAGAGAGATGGATCTCATGGTTAGGGTCGGGAGCTCATGACGCTGCAGCAGGGGTTTATGGGTAATGAGTGGGCCATGAACACTGGGGATAAAAGCAGTGACGCAAACAATAACACACACGTACACAGTTAACCATTTAGAACTTAAAGATAACTTTCCCGTGTACATCGTATTTTACTCTTAGTTCACTAAACATGTTCATCAGTAAAAAAAAAAATTTGAGGGGGAGCATTGCACAATGCCCTTGGAGTAAGTTCCAAATCTATCATACAGATTTCTATATCATGCTATATTTTCTTTTATCATATATCTTTTCAGAGGCGGCGCTTTCAGAAAATGTGTCAAAAAGGTTTTAGGAGTATATTTAAGACACTTAAGAAAAAGTGAATTTACAAAGATCTATCTCAGACCCTATACAAGGCCTAATAAAACAACTGCAGTTTCATCTTTTCTCCAGAGGGGGGCAGTACATTCATACTACGTTAATCCATCCCAAGCACATACTGACTTTGTAACCTTCTGCTTGAAGAACCAGTAGTCCTGCTTTAACCCCCCCCCAGCCGAACACACACGTCAACACAACTCTCCATCCTCTCCGCCCACGCTGAGTTCTAGTTCTAGAACAACTCCTACGCACACACTCACACCAACCCCAGGGCGTATTCCTCTGTCTATTCCGAAGAGTCTTGCTGCCATGTGTAATCAGGTGTGATTCACTGCGCAGATAACGCCTGGCAGATTGGCCTGGGCGCTTCGCACCCCCGCGGGCCTTGAGGGAGACGCAGCTCTGAGAGCTGCTGGGAGAGGCTGCCGAGCGCCACGGAGGTTCTGTCTGGCGCTCCGCGTCCGGCCGGCAGAGCCGACACTCGGGCTGAGGGAGGGAGGGAGGGCTGAGTCACTGGCCTCAGTGGGGGAGCTCCGGAGGAAAACGGTAGAGGGCGGACTTATCAACCGACACCCACGCGCACACGCGCACACAGGGACTCATAAACTCATATACTTGCTAAAAGCTTCACCAAAGTAAGAGCCTAATTAAGAGGAAAAGCTAGAGAAAGCCACAGCGATAATATACGTGCATGAGGCTGATGAGAGAGCAAGAAGGAGAGAGAGAGAGAGGGAGAGAGAGAGAGAGAGAGAGAGAGAGAGAGAGAGAGAGAGAGATGTGCAGTGATGAATAAAGCACCCCCCCTAGCTCTGCACGTGGTACGGCCTGCAGAGCGCTCTGCTCGGTAGCCCCCAGAAGGCCTAGCTCCATCTACAGGACCTTGGGACTGGGTTCCATCTGAACCAAACATCACAGAGCCCGGTCTGCAGACTTCCCACTGAACACCTTCCTCCGACGTCAGGGGAGTCAACCCCCTCCCTCTCTCTCTCTCTCCCTCTCCCCCCTGTCCTGTGTCCATCTCTCCCCCACCCCTCCCTCCACTTTCACACTCTCTTCTTCATCTCGCCGCGGGGTGAACAAACGACACGACACGACTTAGCAACTGCTAGACGGAAATAAGTTCTAGACTTTCGGAACTGGAACTGTCGTCCCCGGCCTTTGAATGTCTGTTTTAGGGGTCTGATAAAGTGTGAATTTTGTCACATATGTTAAAAGAAAAAGACTTCATGAAAGCATGCAAGTGGTGCGTATTGTTCGTACTGCGTATTTGAAATGCTCAGATACATACACTATATTGCCAAAAGTATTTGCTCATCTGCCTTCACACGCATATGAACTTAAGTGACATCCCATTCTTAATCCATAGGGTTTAATATGACGTCGGCCCACACTTTGCAGCTATAACATCTTCAACTCTTCTGGGAAGGCTTTCCACAAGGTTTAGGAGTGTGTTTATGGGACCATTCTTCCAGAAGCGTATTTGTGAGGTCAGACACTGATGTTGGATGAGAAGGCCTGGCTCGCAGTCTCCGCTCTAATTCATCCCAAAGGGGTTCTATCAGGTTGAGGTCAGGACTCTGTGCAGGCCAGTCAAGTTCTTCCACACCAAACTCGCTCATCCATCTCTTTATGGAGCTTGCTTTGTGCACTGGTGCACAGTCATGTTGGAACAGGAAGGGGCCATCCCCAAACTGTTCCCACAAAGTTGGGAGCATGGAATTGTCCAGAATCACTTGGTATGCTGAAGCATTCAGAGTTCCTTTCACTGGAACTAAGGGGCCAAGCCCAGCTCCTGAAAAACAACCCCACCATAATCTCCTCTCCACCAAACTTCACACTTGGCATAATACAAGACAAGTACCGTTCTCCTGGCAACCGCCAAACCCAGACTCGTCCATCAGATTGCCAGATGGAGAAGCGTGATTCGTCACTCCAGAGAACGCGTCTCCACTGCTCTAGAGTCCAGTGGCGGCGTGCTTTACACCACTGCATCCGACGCTTTGCATTGCACTTGGTGATGTATGGCTTAGATGCAGCATGAAACCCATTCCATGAAGCTCTCTAACACTGTTCTTGAGCTAATCTGAAGGCCATATGAAGTTTGGAGGTCTGTAGCGATTGACTCTGCAGAAAGTTGGCGACCTCTGCGCACTCTGCGCCTCAGCATCCACTGACCCCGCTCTGTCATCTGTTGGATGGGTGAGTGAATACTTTTGGCAATATAGTGTACCTAGAACTATGCAGGGACAAATATACATACTGTATGCTATATGAACCTGGATTTAATTCCCTGTGTGGTTGCTTAATATTTCATATTTATACAGAATCACTGTCAGTTCAAGATTGGTTCCTCTGCTTCGTTAACTGTCAGAAGCTATTAGCTCCCTAAAAATACACCTCCCAGGGCTAATCCACCCCTCCGGGGCGATACGCAATAAAGAGGGATTATATAATTATTGCTTTCTCCTTCAACCTCCAATATGCAGAGAGCTGCCAGAAATAGCTGGAGGGTCCAGATGACCGCGGCCAACTGGAACCAAGAAGGATCCTCTGTCTCTCGCAGTCTCTCTTAGGACGCTGACCTCATGTCCGGGGGTGTGGTTCAGGTTCTCATCGCAGTCACCGTCACCAATAAAAGAGCCAACTGGTCCTGGGTCAGCGCTTAAAGAGCGCCTTCCACCCGGGAGAGCAGGAAGGAGGGGGCCGCTAGCCCAGCGATCGCGGGTGACGGGCGTTTTTTTTTTTTTTGGTCACGGGTTTCAGACGTTAAAAGTTGGGATCAGATGTGATGGGGGCGGGGGGGGGTGATGGCCGAGGTGGCGATGACAGCGATGGCGGGGCATTGGGGGGGGGGGGTGGGGGGGCGACTCACCGGCCTCTCCTGCTGCAGGATGGAGGACTTCCCCGGCTCGTACTCGAAGATGCTCTTGGGCTCGGCGCGGTACTTCCGCGTGTCCACCTTCCTGTCCGGCGGGCCCCACTCGTTCCTGGGACAGAGAGGCAGAACACACACAGACAGAGAGAGAGGGAGTGGGAACGTTTACCACAGGCTTACAGACAGAGTTTAAGTGGACAGCACAGAGGGCTGTTTGTATCATTGCTCAAGGGCTTTCCTGTAGAGGGTAGCAATACTAGGAGGACGGCCGATACTGGAATGCTGATACTGCATTTGAACAATTTAGGGCCACACACACACACACACACACACACACACAGACACACACACACAACACACACACACACACACACGCCAAACGGCAGGACCGGAGCTGATCTGGTCTTACGTGTCGGGCGCGTCTCTCTCCCGGTCGCTGTCGCGGGTCCTCAGCTGGAGGAGCGAGGGCATGGGCGGGGGCGGCGGGGGCACGGGCGAGGGCTCCCTGTGGTGGGGGGCCCCCGGGGGCCCGCCGTTGTCAGAGGGGCACTTGGCCAGGGGCCGGTAGGTGTGGGTCCTGGGGGGAGGGTGGGCCATGGTGGGGTTGGCGGGCAGGCCATAGGTGTCTGAGGGAGAGAGAGAGAGAGACAGAGAGAGAGAGGGAAAAAAGAAGGAGGGAGACAGGAAAAGAGGAGTTGGATAGAGGGAGAGAGGAAGGGATGGAGAGGGAGGGAGTTAGAGAGAGAGGGAGGGATGGAGAGAGAGGGAGAGAGAGAGAGAGGGAGAGAGAGGGAGAGAGAGGGAGGGATGGAGAGAGAGGGAGAGAGAGAGAGGGAGTGTGCCAGTGAGAGAGACAGAGAGTCGTTTCATATGGAGAAATATAAGCGAAATGCAGTAATGAAATGCAGGTCTGAGCTGCCCGACAGTCTCACCGTTGTTAATGACGGCGTACGTGGCGTTGTACGTGTCTGCATAGTCATCGTCTGCAGAAGCAAAAACCAAGGTTGAGTAAGAGAGCCCGCGCGCACGCACGCACGCGCGCACACACATGCATGCACGCACGCGCGCACACACACACGCTCGCGCTAACACTGCTGAGCGCTGCCCTTCCTCTTACCTATCCTTGGGAACTAGGACTGTGTGTGGCCAGGCCCTGCGGCACAGGGAAATACCGCAGCTGTGTGTGTGTGTGTGTGTGTGTTGGACAGAGAAGGTAAAAAAGTGTCTGTACTGTATGTCTGTGGGTGTACAGTATGTGTGTGTGTTAGGGAAAAAAAGGGTAAAAAAGTGTGTCTGTATCTGCGTACACTGTATGTGTGTGTGTGTGTGTGTGTGTGGTTGGCTCAGCATGGGAGGGAAACTGCAGCTCTACACAGATCAGGGACCAGGGAGAACTGCTGTGTGAGCCTCAGATAGACCGCACAGTAGGCCGGCCTGTCCATTAGCAGAAGTGTGTGTGTGTGGGTTAAAGAGAGAGGGCGAAAAGGTGTGTGTGTGTGTGTGTGTGTGTGTGTGTGTGTGCGTGGATGTGTGCATGAGCCGGTGAAGGGTCCCCTTGTGTGTGTGTGTGTGTGTGTGAGTGAGTGAGTGTATGTGTTGTGTG
This sequence comes from Borostomias antarcticus, assembly GCF_949987555.1. NCBI lineage: Eukaryota > Metazoa > Chordata > Actinopteri > Stomiiformes > Stomiidae > Borostomias > Borostomias antarcticus. The sequence continues at coordinate 6,351,966 of NC_140253.1, forward strand.
TGCTTGTATGTGCGGTTGTGTGACTGAGTGAGTGTATGTGTTGTGTGTGCTTGTATGTGCGGTTGTGTGTGTGTGTGTGTG
>NC_140253.1:6354546-6619546 GCF_949987555.1 Borostomias antarcticus
CCCTTCACCACCTCCTCACGGCCCTCCACCACCTCCTCACGCCCCTCCACCGCCTCCTCACGGCCCTCCACCACCTCCTCACGGCCCTCAACCGCCTCCTCACGGCCCTCCACCACCTCCTCACGGCCCTCAACCGCCTCCTCACGGCCCCCGTCCACCTCCTCACGGCCCTCCACCACCTCCTCACGGCCCTCCACCACCTCCTCACGCCCCTCAACCGCCTCCTCACAGCTCTCCACCACCTCCTCACGGCCCTCCACCACCTCTTCACGGCCCCCGTCCACCTCCTCACGGCCCCCGTCCACCTCCTCATGGCCCTCCACCACCTCCTCACGGCCCTCAACCACCTCCTCACGCCCCTCCACCACCTCCACTCCGCGGCCCTCCACCACCTCCTCACGCCCCTCCACCACCTCCACTCCGTGGCCTAGCTGGCTGGCTGGATGAGTCAGCTCACCACATCAAAAACACTGGGACACACTGACGGGAAAGTAGATGGACCGGGCCAATGGCAACCGAGATGCAGCGTGTGTGTGTGTGCGCGTGTGTGTGTGTAGGAGGAAAGCAAAGAAGTGAGAAGACCACCAACACAATCCCAGATCAGCAGCCAAACAAGCTTTCTGACAAGCTTTCTGTGCGGTGGTGAGTGTGTGTGTGCGCGTATGCGCGTAGGGGGGGGGGCGGTTCCTCACCGTGCGGATGGCGACGGGGATGCCCGACTCGTCCACCGGGCCGATGCCCTGGTAGTGGGGCGCTCGGATGACCGACACCCTCTTCTCCTCCTCGGAGAAGCGAGCGATGGGCACCACGTTGGTCACGCTGACGTGGCCCGACGTCACCGACTCCCTCGTCACCGACTCGCTGCCTTCTGTGGGGGGAGGGGTGTGTGTGTGTGTGACGGGGTGAGAAGGGAAGAGAGGAGAAGCGGTTTAGGACGGGATGCGCTTGGCGACACACCCACCCAAGACACTCCTGTCTCCAATCGACGTCCGATCGACGTCCATCTCGATCGCCGTGTCCCTCGCGCACATCGGTCGCGCCGACGCCTGCTGTGCACCGTCCCCGACAGTGAAACAAGGGCGAACAAGACGCTTTTGGTCGACGGCGCCGCGGCCCGTGTGCCTGACGACCCCTCTTTTCCCCGTGTGTCGGGCCATCGATCTGCCCCCCCCCCCCCCCCCCCCCCCTTATTCCGTTAATAGCTGCAGATGCATCATATCTCCTGAATCTCTCCGTGCCCGGTGGCTCCATCTCCATCTCCTTAACAAGACAAGCGCATTAAAATTCTATGAGGGGAGAAGTGTGTGTGTGTGTGTGTGTGGGGGGGGGTCGATAAGAGATGAAAGACAATTACGCGTGGGCGTAAATCTATTCGACGATGGCCGGCTTGCTCAGCGAATTCATTTAGGGCGGACCGTATATGAATGAGCAGACGTTATGGGTCAGGTTTATTGCAAAGGCATCGCCTGAGTGGTTTAAACAATGCTTTTGGATTTTAGGTGGTTTGTGAACTGTGAAGGGGATTAAATGTGCTCCATTATCAAAAGGGACACATTATGGGTGGTATTTGACTCCAGATGAATTATTCGTAAAAACAATTGTAAACAGTATGCAGCATTTTGGTGTGCAGGGACTTAAAACAACCCTGTCCGCCCCCCCCCCCCCCCGCCCCCCCAGATGACTAGTTCTAGTTCTTGGTTCCCATGAGGTCTTATAATCCCTTCTATTTTTGTCATTCTATCAGCATATCGCCTTCAACGCATCTTATACCAATGCCTTAAAGGGGTAGTGTGCTATTTTGGACATTAAGTCCTATTTGTGATCTGTCTACCATGAGCCTGAAACATAGAGACCATAATTTCACTGATCGTTCCAGTATTGATCTAGCTGCAGTTTCTCTGCAGGCTCTCATTGGGCTATTAATGGAAGTCAATGGGGCATATGTAAATGCATTGAAAAACTGTAAAAATGAATTACACCCTGTGCTTTTCCGAGACTGGAAGCACAGGGTGTAATCTTACCAGTCTCAGTGTGCTCTCCTGTGATATGTACAGTATCACAATCCTAATATTGTAAGATGTTTGGCATGACTTGCACATAGTCCTGGGAGCAGAGAAAATAAGTGCCAGGGGAATGGTACATGGTAAATGGTACATGGACTGCACTTTAATACAGTAGCGCTTTTCCACCTTAGCGGCACTCAAAGCGCTTTACAATGGCCTCTCATTTACCCATTCACACACACATACCAATGGCGGTAGCTGCCATGCAAGGTGCTAACCTGCTCATTGGGAGCAATTTTGGGGTTAGGTGTCTTGCTCAAGGACACTTCGACATGTGGACAGTTGGAGCTGGGATTCGAACCACTGACCCTTCGATCACTGAACGACCCACTCTACCAACTGAGCTACAGTCTCACAATGCTTATGTCTAAGCCATGCCGAACATGTAAAAATATTTGGATTGCGATAGATTTCACAGGAGAGCATATAGAGACCAGTAAGATTAAACCCTGTGCTTACTGTCTTGGAAAAGTACATTTATCATAGTTTTCCAATGCATTTACATATGCCCCATTTACTTCCATTGTAACCCAGTGAGAACCTGCAGAAAAATGTCAGCTAGCTCAATACTGGAACGATCAGTGAAATTATGGTCGCTATGTTTTAGGTTCATGGCAGACAGACCACAAATAGGGTTAAATGTCAAAAATAGCACACTGCCCCTTTAACATGTTTTGATATGCGAGATACTGCTCCAAGCCCAAATCTGGAGTGTGTGGGTGGCGGGGGGGTGGTTGGCCTCTCACCCGTGCTCCTTTGGAAGTGGACCCCCCCTGGGCTGAGGGAGACGGGGGGAGGGGGGTAGGCCGGGGGGGACAGGGACCTCTGAGGGTGGCCGGCGCTTCCATTCATGGTCACCTGACCCTGGGAGAGAGGGAGAGAGAGAGAGAGAGAAAGAGAGAGAGAGAAAGAAAGAGAGAGAGAGAGAGAAAGAGAGAGAGAGAGAGAAATAGAGAGTATAGAATTAAAAATTAACAAATCAATGTTCCCTCCCGCAAATCAATGTTCAGATCCATACACAGTATGGGCAATAAGAAACGATATGTTGCTTACAAATAAGAATCAGCAGGTAACAAGAAACCGTTGTGGTGTGAGATCAAAACAATGTAACTGATATGTATTTGTCAAGTCATGCTGTTTCAGGGAACAGCAGTGAGTCTGTAAGTGAGTCCCAGGTTAGTGAGGCAGAGACCCGTTGGTGAATAACGTTAAAACACACACAGACAACGTACACAGACCAGAGACTAACACACAGGAAGTCAACAAACAAGAGTTATTTTCCCGTCACTCATAACATCATCGACCAGGTGGCATATTAGATGTCATTATTATTCCACACACAGACAAGACAGGGTTACAAAACGGGTTAAAAAAAACACAGTTATTATTTATTTTCCCACTCAATTAGATGAGAAACAGACCATTGAGTGTTCCGTTATGAAATAAATAGTTGACCACAGATGTTAAAGCATTGTCAATGGGTTATTGACACACACACACACACACACACTGAAACATTAGCTTTATCTGAGCGAGATCAATGAGAACACATGAAAGACACGTTAACACAGACGAAGGCCACTGAGGATTGAAACACCTGTTAGATCCACGATTAGGAAACACAGAACTGGCAGGTTTACACGGTGAAAGTGTTTAGAGGGAGCAGGTCTGGTCAGTGTGTTGGAGGTGGTGGTTAGCTGGACGCCAGTCAGCATGAGCTTGAGAGGGTGAGGGCCTTGTCTACTAAGATCCCTAATAAAGAGTGCATAATTGCGTTGGCAGTCCTTCTGATTGCACGTTTAGTTCCAATGCATTGTGCAGGTGATCTATCAAGGATAATTGCGTAAATGACAACAGGTGCAAAAGTGTGAAAGCAGCCCTATTGAAATGAGGGGTTGTGCGTGTTGTATCCCACAATTGCACCATGGAAGAGGAGCGAAAAACGCAAAAGCAGTAGGCTTGACTATTATTTAGTTTTGAAACATGTCAAAGGTGCGCTCAATGATGTTTTTCGCAAGGATTTGGGCCGCATTGTATCTGCGCTCCCCGGGGGTATTTGGGTACAGAACTGGAGTCATGAGGAAGGGCTGTAGGGGAAACGCTCTGTCACCTAAAAAGGAACATGAGATATGAACTGAGATGATGCTTTGGTTCTGTTTAAGGATGGGCGAGGTTAACCGATTAAACGTTAACCGAACCTAAAATGAAACACTTATCAGGAGAACATTGGCCTATGATGAGACTGGATCCCCCCTCCCTCGGCTCACACACACCCATTCATTTATCCCGACCCACACCTGGGAAAAAAGCATAGCATACAGGCCTATTAGACAGCTTATAAAAGTTAAACAGGCCTACCGTTGCCTATGTGAAGCCTGACTGATGAACAAAAAGGTTTGCAAAACAAAATAATAGTTAAGCCTACTGCAGCGCACAAACATAAAAATAATAAAATTATTCCCTCGAGACCGTGGCGGGGCGGTTGTAGAACCACAAGACACACTGGAAATAACCCAGTGTCTCCTGGGTGGGAAAATAATTAACTTAAAATGAATAAATACAAAAATAGCACACAATAGACTCCGTAACCTTATAGACTCAAATATTTTCCAAATTGAGTTACCTATAAGCCAGCCATCTCCAAAGTCGCCATCTTGCAACTTGGAGAAGAGAGCACAGTTCCTCACAATGAAGGAATTAGTACCCGCCCTTCAAACGTATTAAATACAGTAGCACACGCAAATACCGTCACTGAAACTGCATTCAGGGTTGATAAGTCAATGAGCGTGTGCTACAATTATGGATTTGCATTTTCTCCTCCCATATTTGGCACGCTAGGGTCCAGTAGGCACGCCCCTTATTACATATTCATTTCGGCCAAAAGTACTAATTGGATAGAGCTTGCAAATTTGCTCACTTGAAGGACACAATCCTCCATCTCCTTGCACATTTATTTGCAGGTATTAAGGCATTTGCACACGTTTTTATACATGCAAAACTTTGGTTAGTAGATAAGGCCCTGTGTGTGGGTGTGTGTGTGTGGGGGGGGGGCAAAATCAAGCCACCTCCAAGCCTGGTTTAAGGGATGGGGGGTGGGGGGGGCGAGGTGTGTTACGTAAGTGCCATGTGTGAGGGAGGTGGGGGGTGGCGGAGGGGGGGGGCGTGGATAGTTACGTTAGTCACAGTGCCGGCCGCGGCGTCGGAGGAGGAGGTTAGCGCGGCGTTGTCGTCGGCGCCGCCGGCGGTGGAGGCGGACGCGTGGCTGAGGGTGGGCGAGGGCGAGGGCGAGTCCAGGCCGCAGATCTGCAGCTCCTCCAGCAGCCCGGCCGTGGACGACGAGTACTGGCTAAGCGCCGACACCGTAGCCGGCGAGGCCGAGGGCGACGCTCGCCCGCTGGGAGCGCCGTCCCCCCCGCACCCGCCGCCCGCTGTGCCGCGCTCCGCCAGGGCGTAGGGGGTGGGCGACAGCGCCAGGTAGTCGAGGGAGGCGGCGCTGCGGCGGTTGTAGGGCGAGCACCGGGAGGCGGAGTCGGGGGAGGGGGGGCCCTGGTATGTGGGGGGGAGACGGAGAGTTTTAGAGAGCGACATGCGCCTGAGTTCGTTTAGGAAGTGTGTGTAGGAAGTGTGTGTAGGAAGTGTGTGTAGGAAGTGTGTGTAGGAAGTGTGTGTAGGAAGAGTGCGCAGAACAGGTGACACGGCGGCGCCATGCTGTAAAAAAAAAAAAAGAAGTGACCGTTGCTGTGGGCGTAAGAGACTTTGTTAGTGAGCTCAGAGAGTGCGGGCTGGGAAGGTTACGCAGGGTATCTTGCGGCCCTACAAACACATTCAAATACAAAGAACAAAAAACAACAACAACAACAATAACTATTAGACCGTTTGTTTGTTATTAGTCTGTTGTGCCTAGAAAACGACAGCGCTGTTGAAAAGTGGCCAGGAACATGGTTCTCTGCCCAGCCTTGGTTGTCGGTTAATAGCATGTACCACCACATCCGCAGGGGCCGGCCGTGGAGGAAGGGGAGGGGTGGTCTTCTTGGTCTCCTCCGGGGCTGGGGTCGGGTTCGGGGCCGGAGCTGGAGGCGAGGCCGGGGCGGAGGACGCCGCCTCGGGGGCGCACGGCTCGGGCCCCGGAGGCTCCGGGTTCTTGGGGGTCATCTGGACGGAGAGGGAGGCTGCGCGCGCCTGGGGCCGGGGGGCGCTGGAGTCCCTACGCGGGGGCGGGGTGGGGGGTGGAGGGGAGGTTGGGTTTGGGGGTGGAGGGGAGGCTGGGTTTGGGGGTGGCGGGGAGGCTGGAGTTTGGGGGTCCGGCTTAGGGTGCACGTGTTCCGGTGGATTGGGGATGGTGATGGGGGTGAGTTTGAGGGAGGACACCTTGCGCTCGGCCCTGACGCGGGCGGCGGCCGCCATGCTGGCGGCGTCGGCGACGTCGTTGGTGAGGGGGGGCGGGTCGAGCCGGTGGGTCTCGTGTCGGGGCTGGGGGTCGGAGGAGGTGGTGGCAGTGCTCTGGGAGTAGGAGAAAGAGGAAGTGCTGCTGACGGTGTAGGACTCTTTCAGGAGGGTGTTCTGGGTCTGGCCTAAGGCTACGGCCAGGTGGGGGTCGCTTCCGAAGGCGTGGTCCAGGGCAGTGAGGGAACTATAGGAGGGGGGGTTGACACCGGCGGGGGGGAAGTGGTAGCTCTCTCTCCTGGGGGGCGGGAGGGGGATCTGATTGACAGCAGGGACCACCAATGGGAGTAGACATGACAACGAGAAAAAATCATACTGATCATGCTAGAGCAAATCAACACAGCATAGTGTAGCTGGAGAAAGAACACATACAAAACAACATGTAATACAAAACAACATCGTCCAGTACAGTGCCAAAACGACCAGAATATGTGGGAATTGTTTTCTGTGGTAGTCGTAGAAGAATGTTTCATGAAGCTTTTAGTGAGAGTAATTTTGGACCTAGAGCCGTCGGTTCATAAAAATGTGGCCTGGAATAAAACGGAACATTTTAGTAGACAGACTGAAGAGATCTGAGGGCAAACCACTGCCGTGCGTGCACTCACACACACACACACACACACACACACACACACACACACACACACACACACACACACACACACACACACACACACACACACACACACACACACACACACACACACACACACACACACACACAAACACACACACACACACACACACATACATTCCTCTGAGGGAAAGGAAGGAATCTTTTGAGTAATCTCTTGATAGACCCAAGAAAAAATAAACATTTGGGCCTGTGGATATTTAAAGGCATGGAAAAAGTTGACAGGATTAATACTCTGGAGGCACTGGGGACGAAAAACATCTGGGTTTAGCCCCAAACATCTGCTGAAAGGAAAACAACTAATTAGGTGCAACACTTGGATTATGACCGATTATAGCGTACCCCCTGGATAGGTACACTCCTACAGTATGTGTGTGTACTGTATGTGTTTAAGTGTATGAGACAGACATTTCTGCTTGTGTTTACTTGATTTTGTGTGTATGTACTGTATGTGTGCGCGTGTGTGTGTGTGTGTGCGTGTGTGTGTGCGTGAGAGAGAGTGAAGAGCGTGTGTACCTGCGTGGGGGACCTCTTGTCCTGCAGGTTGGGTCGGACGCTGCGGAAGCCCTTGGCAGCCAGGGAGGAGCCGCCGGCGTTGCCGTTCCTCAGGCCATCGGTGGCACTGCGCGACCTCCAGACATCTGGACACACACACACACGCACACACACACACGCACACACACACACACGCACACACACACACGCACACGCGCACACACGCGCACACACGCACACACAATGTCCCCAGTAATGACTTTAATGTGATCACATGATTTCCTTGCTTTCCAAAGAAGACAAATTGGATTTGATGATTGCCAGTGAACTATGCAATGCAGTTACCTGAATCTGACGAGTGAGACTCACTGCCTGGGGGAAAAAAACACTCATGTTAACCAATATTATGACAGTGGACACGCAGCGGAGTAAATACAGCGCCGTAGCTGTGGACGACCCCGGAACTGGACAGGAAGTGAGAAAGACAAGAGAGCGAATGCGTTTGAAAGCACTGATGTTTTAAAATGGCCGTGCGTGGTATGCAGGAGAAGACCAGGAGACACAGCGACAGGACAGGGAGAGGACTAATGTGGAAAGAAAATAACAAAGGGGACATTGTGAAGCAAAAAGGAGGAGAGGAATGAGGAAGGAGATGGAAGAAAACGCGATCAGAGGGTGCAGATCTGTCTTTCCCGTCCGGTACCGAGGACCAGCGCGCTTCAGCGCAACGGACGGAGGACTCGGCTCGATTTCTAGATGCTTCTGGGGGGTCTGTCGTAAAACAGCCTTCGGCGCAAAGCGAACCGTCCCTTAAGTCCTGCGTTGGGGTGACGGGTTACGGGCGCACACTTTCCGTCTCTGAGGTGTTTACAGGAGGGAAAAAAAGAAAAGAAATAATAAAAAAACGCGACAGAATGCGAGTCATTCCTAGCGGGCCGTGTGAGGCGCCCGGGCTGTCTTCGACCGCGGGGCGACCCAACCCTTCCGGCGGCCCTGGGGACGGGACGGGAGGCGGGGTAGTAGGGGCGGGGGGGGGGGACCAGAGAGATGAACAGCTACAATAACCACATACAGCGCAACCCTTTTTAGTACCTCAGTCACTCAACCAGGAGATTAGAGTGGAATAGCGCGGGGATTAGGGACCAATTATCAGAGCCGACCGGGAATAGAAAAATTGTGACACTGAACAGGTTTTAAAAGAAGTGCCGTGTGAATGAGGGACAGGGCGAGGCTGGATAAGCACCGTCTCTCTGCGTCGTTTTTCAAATCAGAACTGAAATGATGTTGTTGTGTTTGTTTTTTTTTTTTTTTAGATAGAACCAGTCAGTATTACAACATGGCTCCAGTCACGTAATGTACGAGTGAAGCGCAGGCAGCTACCAGGCTGTCTACAGGAGCCTCTGTGAGGAAGCTATTTCCGACCTCCATGTTGGGGTCCGGATGCCAACTTGAAAGAGTGAACCGATGACAGAGTAGATCAAAACATAAAACACAGGAGCACGGTCCCAGTCCATTAAAAGAGCTCTTCCTCTCTGCTGCTATGTGGAGCAACACGGCTATTCCCTCTCGAAAACGGATATCATACATAAATACATCAAACGGCGTGAGGCCTGTGCTGGCGGTAATAAAGTGTGTATGAGTGTGTGTGTGTGTGTGTGTGTGTGTGCGTGCGTGTGCGGCCAGAGTGGTGTTGAAAATTTCATGATGCAGGGCGGGTGTTTTTATGTCCCTGGCAAGGCTTAGGCTAATAGCTTCCTGCTGCCTTCCTGGGGAATTCTGGGTGCTCGGCGTTGACAGTTGGCGGCGTTAATAGCCGCCGCCAACTTCTTCTTAATTTGCCGGCGTCTTTTGGACTCGTCCACCCATGAGGCCTGGGGCTAAAACGAGCCACAGGGGAAGAGGATGACGATGATGATGATGATGATGATAGATGCCTATAACTTTGAAGACCAGGGGGGGGGGGATTAAAACGTCAGGGTGAAGCGTCGCGTCTGGTTTCACGCTAACAGCGCGGAGCGCCGAACGCTCGCACTCGTATCTGAAAACTTTATTTATAAAGCCTCTAAATCCTGACAGATGCTCTCAGGCAGCATTAGTGCTAGAAGACCCAGTTTGAGGCGCACCAGGAGAGGGGTGGACTGATGTGGTTCCTCTAGACTAGCAAGCCCTAGGCAAAATTTTCCGTGAAGGCCCTCTTTTGAAATAAACCCTACCCAAAATCAAGCAATAAAACTGTGGAGCCCTCATTCCGTCCTCATGTAACGTTAGGCCATCACTTTAGGCGATCATCAGCAGCAATGACGCACTTGAGTATCATTTGGTTGGCGCCTCAGCCCATCAGATCAATCTATTGCTGGGGGAGGAAGGGCCTCCCAGAAATCTGGGTTTTATGATCACTGGCTGTACTGTATCCAACACTTTGTATAGTTAAAAACAAAAACAAGTTTGGTGAGGCTGGAAGCCCTAGCCATTTGCCGACACCTTTTCAGCTGACTTCAGGCTTTATAAAGGGGTTTCAGACTACTGTACTGTAAGAGTCAGCTGTATGTCTCTCTTCCACTTTAAATAAAGTATCTAATTTTGCATCTGAAATATCAGGTCTGTGGGCGGGCAGTGATATTTAGCAATCGATAGACCACCAGGGAGCGACAGCAAGGCCGAGGCGGACGAGCGCAGAGAGCAGGGGGGAGGAGAGGAGAGGAGAGTGAGGGAGGGGAGACCGGCGAGGGGGGCGGGGTCTCGGAGGATGACGGAGGAGGGATGTCGGACGGAGGGAGGCGAAAAAACGATGGGAAGGAAGGATGTCGGAGACAAGGGAGTCACAAGGAGGGAAACAAACATTTTACACAAAAGGAACATTTGTGTCTGGAAACAGAGCTACATCTCATGGTTTAAGAGTCCTTCCATGCAGAATCAATGAAAATCTTCACAAAGCCTTCTTAATCCATTTTAATCGCTGCTTATTATCGCATTGTGAAAGAACTGCCTCAACTTTGTCGGTTTGGACTTACCTCATCCCTTAAGCCTCAGTGTAGCGCAGGCGTGGCCTGCCAACCTACAGGTCTGTGTGTGTGTTAGACGTGAAGGTGTGTGTTTGGTGGGAGTGTGTGTACAAGTGTGGATACAAGCGCACGCGAGTGATACATGTTAAGTGTGTGGGTGTGTTAGTACCTGTTGCCAGATTCGGCGAGCTCTGGACTCTCTTCATGGGCGAGAGCGTGAGTGACAAGGCAGCGCTTTTGCGAGCACGTCCTCCGCTATCTGGGAGAGCAGGCAGCAAATGGCGGCAGTGGGAGCAGCACACGCACACGCACACGCACACACACACACACACAAGCACAAGTACACACGCCCCCAGCGAAAAGGGGGCAAAGCACATGCATTAAAATGGCTCCATTCTCATAGCTTAAGCAATGGGCGTGTGACGGCTCACTTTAAGCAGGACTTTGTTACCCTTTTGTATAAATTAGAAGTAACGTCTTCTCTTCGGTACTGGCTCGCCAACGCCATAGCACGACGCGACCCTCAGACCAATCCAAATAGAAATCAATCACAGCTGATCTAAGTAACCTTCTTGTTTACTGTGCTTCGACCACAAACAAACAATGATTACCGCGAGTCCCGCTTAATATGAACCGTCACGCCAGGGGGGGCGGAGTACGATCATGCTCGTCCTCTGAGGAACAATAGCTGAACAATGGCGTTGGTTTTCCTCAACGGGGCCAAATCACTTCGGCACGCCACAGCAAACACAGTCTCTTGACGCGGAAATTAATTCCAGACTGCAGATCAAGTCGTTTCTGAGCCTTGAGGAAATGTCAGTGAACCATCCACTTAACATTAACAACAATGTGAATCTCAACTGACGTTGGCAACACACAGTGACTGGGTGCGAAGGAGGGCGATGAATATTAAATGAGTCATCATTCTTGCTGTACTGAAATACTTGCCACAGTTTAGGATGCATGCCAAGTCCTGAGTCATTAGACAAGGCTTTGGAGAGTCCATTCATGGAGTATAAGAGCGTTACAGTTGGATGGCATGAGGAATGTAATGCCTCTGATTTAAATGGCTGAATGACTCTGAACGCCATCATGCCAAAAGGGATCTTGTAAATGTTACTGTCATGGTTTAAAAATGCAAAGTTTGCTGTGATCACGTCAAATTTGTTCCATTTCAAGACTGATTTAAGGAAGTTCTGTAATCAGTCCATTAGGAAATATGGTGCAAAAATAATAAAAGAATAAAAATCTGTACTCGGTTTGCATTGACAACGAAATACGGCCGGGCTTTTAACAAAGGCAAGATGTGGATCAGCCATAAGTTCCATGCCCTCACACTGGCTTGTGCTTGTGTGTGTGTGTGTGTGTGTTCTGTCCATAGAATGTGCGAAGTACAGTAAGCTGCATACCTGTATTCATGTTGAAGGGCACTCCTTACAGTTGGACCGTAGACAGACACACTTTCCTGAAAGACATGAGGAATAAGAGTTCAACGTTAGACTGCTGCTGCACTTACTGTAGGCTTCTCCCATTTTAAAAGCCCCACAGGTGCAACAGATCTGGGAGCGACTTGTTTAGTCTGCGCTCAGATGCCAGAGCGCCAGCCAGAGCACCGGTGGTTTGGCTGACGGTAGATGACCCAGAATGACTTGCATTTCTCGGGTCACCCTGCAGCTACAGCGTTTGCAAGCATTTCGTACCCGCCTCTCCAGTACAGTATATGACAAATATAGATCCTTGAATAAAGATCCTCGAATCGACCATTTCAAGCAATGAGACTTTACAACCGCTGTTGTGTCACTTCAATAGGATGCGTCTAAAAGGTTGATGCTTTCTGCCTCTGGACACAATTGGATAGACCTACAACCAATCAGCGAAAATGCCTCTACGGCGCTCCTCTGTTCCGTCATCTTATTAAACCCGCCCCATATTAGATAAACGGTTGTGATTGGTACAAACACATTTCTGTTCAAGCGGATTCAGCTAGAACGGTTGGATGTCCAGACTGATCTGCGGAGTGAAATCAAATGTGAGCTCGCGAGATCAGGCTGGCGACGCCCGGCTGGTGCAATTGGACCACCGCACTGGAGACAGTACAATACACACCAAGGGTGGTACTGGCTTGTGTCAAACGCTGCATAGCCTGGCCCAGTGAGATAGGAGGCTGCCTCATGACCCCACAACCTCCTCTGAGATTCACTGAGACGTAACGAGCTGTGACAGAGACCGGGGGAGAGGGACAGGTGGAAGCTGCTGTAATTGGTTTACCGGCGGAGAGGGAGGTCGGCTCGCGAGCCAGTCAAAAGCCATCATGGAATTGCACCTCGGGAGTCCGACTGAAGAAACACACGAGATGTCGTTATTGACTTGCCCACGGGACGCGGACGCGCTGCAGTATTTCTTTTTCTAAAAGCCCAAATCTATCTCCAGTAATGCCCCGCCTTTACCAAATGGAGTGGGACATTTCTCAAGACAGCAGAAGACAAGAATGTGTGCTTGTGTTATGCCACTGATGGGTACCTGTATGAGTAAGAATCATTGACTTCTCCTCTAAAAAAAAAAAAAAGGTTTTGAATAAAACTTCCACCAAACGAGCGCTTGTTTTTTAAGCATTTGTCATAGCGTATGTCACCTAAAATGTAGAAACTCAGCTACACTGTTCGGTGTAGGACAAGTGTGACTGACAAACGACATACAGACTGACAAGTGTGCTTACCTAACCTGTACACATATGCGATGGTCATCTATCTAACTCTTTATGGAGAGAGATACTGTACATGCAGTATGTGATGAATCGTCTCTGCAAATACCCCTGTGCTGGTCTGTCCTTGTGATGCCGCGATTCTGGGAGTGATTGATGTGGACGGTGGCGTATGTGCTGCTGGGAAACCCAAAGGCGTCTGTCGCATTGGTGTGTGTGTGCGGCTGTGTGCGCGTGCAAATAGTGATCATGGCTGCATTCCGAATCGTATACTACCCTACTATATAGTATACCAAAACAAGATGTAGTATGTCCCAATACATAGTATGCCACATGCAGTATGGCAAAAATACCAGGATGTCCTACTACATCCGGTCGTATTTTGCAGTATGCAAGCCAGCAGGCTTTTCTGGCTATTCTGACCCACAATCCTGTGCGCAGCGGAAATGTGCGTCACATGTGCGATTCGTGACAGCTGTAGACGAATGTCGCGTTATGGACAGCGACGGATGTGGGCAAATTTCAAGGTGCAATGTTATGACAAGGTAGTATGTCCAAATTGGATGCCTACTGCTTGCAAAGTACGTACTTTCCAAGGGCAGCTGTAGTAGGTACTGGTAGTAAGAAGTAGAAGTATGTGATTCGGAACGCAGCCTGTGTGTGTGTGTACGATATGGGTGCGCGAGCGCGAGCCCGTCTCATCGGCGTATGACAGTTACTGCAGGCGACAGCTTGCACAGACTGCGTTGGGGGTGATCATACGTGTCTTGTCTGGTATGCAGATGACTGAGACACACACACACACACGCATACATAAACGCGAGCAGAGCCTGCTGAGAAGTGTATGCGATAGGGCTGCCTCGCATGCATGTTAATGACGGCGTGAGTGTTCGGCAGAACTCGATCGTAGAGCGGATCTGCCAACGCTTTCACGACTTGGGCAGGTCGGATGACTTGTTTTTAACAGGCAGGAATACTGTATATTATCAGGTGATTAGCCGCGGTAAGAGAAGCCGGGCCATCCAGCGCTCTGATGTCTTCGGGTATTTCCCTGGCATCGACACATATCAAATGAAGGTTGGCTATCGGGTTAGGCTTGTTGCAGCTCGAGCTTGCTGCCGCGTCGGGCAGCAAAGCGCGGCGCAGCATGGCGCCGCGCTGCTCGACACAGCAGTTCACAGCCTGGAGGGAGAGACAAACACAACGCAACCCCCGTCCCCCCCCCCCCCGTCCCCCGCCGTCCCCCCTCCGACTGCAGGCCCACCAGGCGACGGCGCAGATGAAGGTGGGCGGCGGAGTCGGCGCTCTCACGGTAGTGGCGAGGCCGGAGGCCGCCGCAAACAAAAAACACTTCAGCTCTCTGATTGTTTACTCCCGTGCGACGGAGACCAGACTCCCCAGAGCTGAATCACAGAGGGAACGCCGGTGACAGAAGCATGTAAATATACAGTATATACAATCCCGGAACAAAAGCTGCGTATCTTATCAGACATGGTAAACCAGAAACGCTTACATGCAGAAAATTGCAGAGATATAAACTCTTCTTAGTTGCCAGTGCTGTTATCGCACACTACATCTGCACACGTGTTTGTGTTACTGAGTTCCAAGGTGATTGTCTTTAATGTGTGTCCATTAGACTAAATGGACTGTAAGTATAATGTTTTGTTATGTCTAGTCGAGACACTGTAAACATATTTGGGGCTACTTTGGGGGAGAATGAACAATCGCATTTACTCATTTCGAGATAAGACAATGCTGGAAACTGGTTGGAAAAATGTGTTTAGTATCTGGACCTTGCTGTCAACATGGGGCCTTTTCCATTGACAACAGCTTTGAAGGGCTTAATGCATGCCGCCCCCCCACCCCCACTAGCCCCTGATAATTGCTCCTATCAATTATATAGGCTTATTAGAGATAAGTTGAACACAAGCTCCTTTTGAAGTAAAGGGACAAATTGCCCTGGGTAGTCGACACGGCTGGTGTTTGGGGTTGACATGTGTGACACGACATGAACGTGCGCTTCGCCACGGTGACAGTTTTACAGCTTCTCCCCTTGATGTTCTGGAGCCCGTCGGCAGCCTGGAGAGAGAGAGAGAGAGAGAGAGAGAGAGAGAGAGAGGCTCTCAACGCCGGTCATCTACGTGATCGTCTGACCAAATAAACCTGGTCCTGGGCGCGTGACTTTGTGGTAGGATATTAAATGTATGATAAGTTAAAGCAGTCTATACTTGTCCCCCTACAGGATTCAAGTTTGTACTCATGGATTTCATCATGGCTTGCAAACTGAGATGGTTTGATTCTTAAACAAAATGCATGTGAGCAGGACACCTGCATGCAACGGATTTAAATGTAAATATATTTTAATACCGGCTACTTCAGAACATACTGTGAAGCATGTACAATGCCTCTTCATATATTGTCACTACAACTGCATTGTATGCCTGGCAACCTCTCCCACACTACTTTGCTGGCAGTGTGTGTGTGTGTGCGTGCGTGCGAGCGTGCGTGAGAAAACGTGTTTGCGCCGGGGCGAAGAGGAAGACCAGTTTGCATTTCCCAGCCAAAATAGGAAACGGGTCTAAAAATACAGCAGGTGAAAATGGACAGGGGCGTTGCAGAACTTCTCCCAACAGGAACTTGCTGCCACAGGCAACACCCTGTCTGCGATTCTGGGAAGTGATGCATTCTGGTTATAAAGGCAGGAGCCGCCGGGGGGGGGTTATAGTCTAGTGGGCACCCCATACTTCCTAACATTAAAAAATATCAGACTTCAAAAGCGACTGGACAGGCTGTTCTCCATTCCTCTGGTTGCTTGTCATTTGCCGTGCGTTGTTTAGATCTAGAGAAGTGAAGGGGAGGCCAGATGGGAAGGCCAGCGTGTTCCAGGATTGAGACGCTGGTGACATCTCTCTTGACCACAGGTTCACGGGGCAGTCAGGATAGAATTTACTGCAATATGGTGTTTATCACCCGCAGGCCTGGAAATAGCCAGAACCAATGTCCGCCAACAGAAATACTCTTCCGCACGCACGCACACACGCACGCACACACACACGCACGCACAATATACAATACACAATACCTGGAGTAGATGTTTAATAAGGAACAAATAACCATAGTTACTTCAGCTTCAACTTATCATTGTCAGTGCATCTTTCACAAAAGTACACTGGGATAATCTTTTAACGGTTAAAGAGCCAAGAGCCTATCGATAATGCCCTTTTAAAACACTAACAAATAACCAGACATGTCGATAGCCCCACTGAACAACTGGAGCTTACTCCCTTTGGATGACAAGCCGGGCAAATAATTTCTCTCTTTCGGAATAACAGGAGAGGTGAAGCACTTAGAAATATTGATGTCCTAACACATGTTCTACTACAGTATGTCTTGCCAGTGGCACCGGTGAGGCTAGTTTACTGTTTCACTACCCAACGTCATGACCTGCCCAGCAGACACAGCTCAACATTGTTGGTTTGGTAAAACAGGCACAGGTTAGGGGAAAAAATGACAGTGTTAGGAAGATATTGAGTTCATTACTCAGAAAGAGCCTTGTTTACAGGCCTGACGATGCCAAAAAATATCACGCGTGGTTTACTGGCCGCGATAAATCAAATTTGATCTGCAAGACCCCTCCATCCATTCATGGTTATCTAATGCCAACAGCTGTTGAATTTTATGAGTTCTCTATCCAGGGGGCCATGTACATTCAGGATAAATCATAGGACTTTTGTGGTACATTCATTGGTTGGCGAAGCTTCCAGTGACCCAAAAAAATGACAGAAAAGTCCTGTTAGTACAGGGACCTCATAAAGCAAGCCCCCCCCCCCTTAGTCTAATCCTCTTTCATGTACAGTAACTCCTCATAAATCTGCCTAAGGGAGCCGAGACACACACACCCACACACACATACACACCTCTCATCTGTGGCTACTGAACGCACTTCACCGGGAGTAAATCACGGGTTCGGTGTCGCGACCCGTCTATGACAGACCGGGAGGGGGGCCCAGATTATAAACCGGATCATGTTTCCTGAGGACAGACCGGAGGCGACGCAACAGCTGTGCCTGAGGGGGTAATGTTATGGCGGGACGCTGGAACCGAGCCCCGTCCCTTCTCTGTGCCTCTAAGTCGGTGGCGCTCAAACGTCTAGCCCCGGCTAAAGCCCTTTCTGAACCTGACTCGCTTTCGATGGCGAGTCAAAAACGCGAAATGTAACTACGGGGGGGGGGGGGGGGGGGGCGACCGGCGACTCTTCCGACCCTTGCGCACTTCCAGCGCCTCTCTGCTCTGTGCAGAGAAACGCCAACCGTACTACGAACGAACCCTCGCCCCCCTCCCCCCGCGGGACCAATAACGGTCATAGCTCCGGGCCGTCTGGGTCCCGCTGCTAACATCAATAAAACAAGCCCTGCTGCTTATTCCAGACGGCCGGGGATCCCGTGTGACAGGAGTCCTAAATCTTGTGTGGCGGATCAGCCCCGTGGTGATTTAGACGGCCGGCGCGATGCTATGTTTGTGAGGCATTAGCTGCCAGCACCTGATGAATCCCTTGTCAAGCCCTCGCCGCTGATCAACAGGACAATCATTTATAGATGGGTGACAGGAGAGGAGGAGGAGGAAGAGGGGACAGAGGACGGGAGAGGAGAATACTATAATCCGAGTTGAATCAAAGACAACAAACGCGGGTACTCTTTGTTTTTGGGGGGGATTTCGCGCCGGGCCTTTATGTCAGGGAGAGAGAGAGCTTGCGATGCTTAACGACCACACTGGGAGAACCGATGTCCGTGTCAACGGTATGGCGCAGTCTGGAGTTGGGAGTTCTGCCGTCCATTTTGGATGTGAAGCGAACGCAAGAGCACGATATCACGGCACACATGCTGTGGACGCGCGCACGTGCACACGCACGCACGGGTAGTACGGAACACCTTCATGTAAAAGCTCTAGACTACCCCTGTTAAAAGGAACACACACCCACGTAGTACAGAAGAGGTGGGGTGTGATGAGGGGTGGTATAGGGTGTCATATGGGCCATAGCTGGGATGGCTGGAATGGTGCAGCGTTAAGGCAGGGGGGCGGGGCAGGGGGGTCTATGTGGGATCGTAAACGTGGCATTGCGTGTCAAGGGACGGGATCCTGACACCGCCGGGGACATTACTGGGAGATAAACAAACATCGCTGTGAAACGTGGGAAGAACCGTAAAATGTCGCCGTCGACAATGAAAGCAAAACGTCCAGTCTCTGTTGTCTCTTTCTCGCGCTGGCTTGGACACCTATGTCATCTCAGACTGCCCCGCCTTCCGAGCAACGCATTATGATTGGTGTACATTTGGAAAAGGTGGGAAGACATAAGCAATATGGTGAAACTCCCATGCTCATCTAGTAGGTGCTAGGATGAAGCTGTGCCCGTACTGCTTATGTCAATCCCAGTCCTTTGAGATCTACACAAAATGGTCCGGGATACAGGTTGCAAAAGAAGTTGGTGGCTGTCTTGGCCGGTACAGAGCAGGGCCGTTAACGGTCAGCCGATATGACGAGAGGTCATTCCTGAGCCATGAGGTAACAGGATAAGTTTGTGTGTAAGGTGATGCATAGCTGTGAGATTATTGGAGGAGTCAGGGTGTAGGGTAGCCCCTACATCACGCTTGATTTGACACCATTCGGGCCTTTTCAAGACTATTTATTTTACAGCATCTCAATTTTGGCCCTGGGCAGTAGGCTAAGTTGCTTTATTAATATCAACTTATCCCATTTCAAGATTTATAGTAGCTTTGCACCGACTCCCAATCTATATTTTCCACAGTCTTGGCCGCCTCACATCCAGTAAAAGTCCCACCTCGTTGTGGACTTGTCGCCTCGTCTGTCCATGCAAAGAAATCTTTAGTCTAAGTTTTCGCCATTGCTGTTTTTCATCCATAGTATTTTCTGCAACTGAGAAATGAACTGGTATACGTGAGTAGTCTGCTTCCTGTTTGCACAGGCACGCGCATGCCCAGTGAACATGAATGGCCGTGTGAGATGCCTGTCAGTATAAACGGAGACTGGTTCTGATTCAATGCTAGAAACGCCAAAGTGGACGGAGATCGTTTTCGCCTTTTGTAACCACAAATCAATGAAACTGTACTAGTGTAAATATAGCCACAGACATGTATGCCTGCAGAATTCCTGCTTTTCTTAGGGAGATACCGCTGAATACAATGTGATTTTCATTATGTATAAGATGCGTTTTTTACTACTTGATGCCGAATAAAGTTACATTCAACCTCTATCAAAGTACAATACATTTGATAAACTTTCCAACATGTTTCTCTCTGTGCCTGGGCATCATTTGACATCAAGTTCAGTTATGTCCATCAACTGTAGGGTTCTATATCAAGTCAGGGGTTCCTCCTAGAAGTGCCACAAGCCACAGTTCACACAAATACCCCTTGTTTTTTATGACCTGAGAGACAGTTTGTTGGCCTGGTCTTAGGGGAGGCACAGCTGTTTAACGTTTACACACAATACTGTAAATAAATCATATTCCAGATACTTGTGGTGCCATTTGAGTTTGTTCTGAGCCCAGCCTACACGAGGTAATTACAGCAGAGACTATTTGACGGATATAAAAGCCAATTCAATCGGAGCTAATGCAGAAGCCCGGTATGAATTAATAATTCATAGAATTTTAGCTTCAATCTTTCCTGGGCAATTTCCTCTGCTTTGCATTTTATTGAATTTCTCCCGAGAGTCAAAATAAACTGAACTAAAACACAATCTATGGAGGGAAAAAGGGACAGAACGCCTGAGGAGAATCTCTTTAAATATTCACGATGGTTCTCTTCTATTCGCTTGCTTTTCCCATGGCAAGTTTTGCCTCACACGTCATTTCATTTTTTTCCGGTTGCAGTGGTTTATCTCCTGATTGTAATTTAGGTGTTAAAGCGAGCCCTTGGTTTGCTGTGTGTATATAATTACTGAAAATAGTTGCAGTGGGCCTTCATAAACTCAAACATTGGTATCAATGCCCAAGCCACAGCGAGCCACTGCGTCCACCCCTGCAAGACCAATGAGATTCATTAGTCTGCTAAATGACCTACAGAGATTTCCTATCAGTGGATCAAACCACTTGAAACTGCAGGAGGGGAGGTAAAGGGAGAATAGATAGCAACTGTTGTGTGAAGTGTATCCACCCACAGCTCTCCACTTTTGAGCATCCTGGTCGCTGTGCGTTTGATAACCAGGAAGTGACAAAGCGCCCTCTTCAAGATGTGTCCGTGTGTGGTTTCACTCTCCCCCCCCCCCCCAGATGACCTGGCACTTTTCCAAACTGCGGGAGCGCCAGCTATAATAATGACGACCTCGACAAAAACTCAAGTGGCCGCAAATTGAATTTAAGAGACGGGGGGAGCAATCACACGCAGTTTAGATGGAGT
This sequence comes from Borostomias antarcticus, assembly GCF_949987555.1. Classification (NCBI taxonomy): domain Eukaryota; kingdom Metazoa; phylum Chordata; class Actinopteri; order Stomiiformes; family Stomiidae; genus Borostomias; species Borostomias antarcticus. The sequence goes on from NC_140253.1 coordinate 6,375,300, forward strand.
CTCTCGCGAAAGGCAATCCGCGTGCGGCCGCACACACTTTCGAAAGCTATAGCGTAATGAGAATGGAAACAAGCTGCTTGTCACGGCTAATGCAGCGGGATCGGCTGGGCCCGGAGGTAGAATAGCAAGGCGGGAACAGACACCGGGATGTGCGCTGCTTCAAAAGGATGTGCCAAACTACTGTAGGCTACTCAGAAAATTGTGTGACAACGTGGTACAAAGCAGATGTTTTGTATTACTGTTGTAATCATATTAAAGGATACGTTGCCTGCTACATAGTGGTTTCAGTGGAAAAGCCGGATAAATAGAGTAATGGATGAGAAGATGCAAGAGTCTGACAGTCATTGGTGCCCGTGGCCAACTTGACTTTACTCCATGTAATTTCCAGATCACAAGACAAAGAGGCCTGGTGTGTGTTTTTCACTGAAACCGGCCAGGCCCTGATGGCGGCGCCCGTCTCGATGGTGCCAGTGGCACACAGACATGGCAAATATGGCGCCCATGTGTCCACTCAGGTTAGTGATTGTTCAAGGGTGATTGCGGTATGTGTGCGTGTGTGTGTGCTCGCTTGCGCGCGCGTTAGTGTATTTACACAGACAGCAGTCCGTTAGAGATTAACTGACCGTCCTCCACCATCAAGGTGGTGACCCCAGGGTAGCCACTCAGACACACACACACACTCAAAGGATGTCAGCAAGTCAGAAACAGAGAAGCTATTTAAAGAAACATCCCAAATCCTGCTTATAGCCTTTTTTGAAAGCTTCTAAAAAATAAAATAAACTAAAACAATTTAGTTCTATTTTTGATGCATAGTTTATTGCTGTGGTATTAATTGAGGTTGATGGAGAGCAATATCCTGAGGTAAACGGTAAATTGCTCCTTCGCATTAAAGGTAATTGAGCCGTAAAGTAAATATTGGTTCAAAGCCAGCGCTAAGCAGTGGTGGTGAGGCTGACATTCAGCAACCCAGTTGAACCATTTTGATTGCATACCTCAGTGGGAGGCTGTGAAAACAAATCTCTTCAGGAGAAGCAACAGAATGTCCCTCAAAGTCCAAAGTAAATCTCAGTGGAGCCGTGGCCAGGTCTGAGGCTGGGCTGATAGCCGCCGCGCCCCCGTCCAAAAAAGGCAGGATCTGCGCTCGCGTTCCCTTCCTCGATTACTGGACTTGGGCCAAGGTGTTTTTTTTTGTAGTACATTTTTGTGGGAAAAAATGTGGGGGTATGTAGACTGATGGGCAAAAGAGGAGAGGCTTGGGAATCAAAATAAGAAGAGAAACCAAACTGTGTTGTTTTGGCAATTGTGCTTCGGTACAGAGCGTTTTATTGGCTCGCCGGGGTTTTGAAGCTGTGGGTTCCAGACACGGCCCTTCCCGTCTGTTCTGTCGGCGCGAGGCATTCCCATTCAGCGCTGAAACCCAAACCAACAACACTTAGAACAACGAACAAAGCACAAAAGCTTAGAGTGTTGCGCAAATGCAGATGAAAATATTTGTCTCGTTCCCAGATTATGACAGGCTAGCGTCGCTCATCTGGTCCTTGGTCTATCACTCCCGCTGTGGCCCACATGTCCTCCAAGACAAACAGGGACGCTGAACCAGGGAAGATACAGTACTGGCTCATACTAAATGCATGTCATACCTATATGGGCGCCAGTGAATGTATCATAACCCCCAATCAACGCTCAAACAATAACTGAATCGACACATCGGACCAGACTCTGAATTCTACTAGACTCTACTCCTTCACATTCTCAACTGCCTCGCGACTACTGTACAGTTGCCCTGCACCAATCTCTCCCACAACACCCCTCTGTTGGCCCATCTACAGTATCTGCCCCCCCCCTCCCTCCTCACACACACACACACTCATTAAGGGGACCCCCTTCTGCTGGGATGAATGGAAGCTGAGGCGGTCCTCACCCTGACCCGGTTGTGCCCACTTGGTGCCCGTAGCGTGAACAACTGAGGCCAGTGTGTCCGACGGGCTCCTGCCACTAGCCGGGCGTAGCCACCCGAAAGCACTAATGCAATTACGCAACGCCGGGGCGCCTTCGACGTCGGGGTTTTCGGGGAGGAAGGAATGGAATGTGACAACCCATGGCGACGGTGTCGTCGACATGCGCGTGGGCGGAGCCACAGTGAGGCCTACTGCATATGTATATAACTCCGCAGGGCGAGGAGAGCAGATCTGAGGAGACGGACAGGGACCGCGCGTCTGGTACGAGCATGTGCACGTGCGCGCGCGTGAGAGGAAGAGAGTGGAGGGAGAGAAAAGGAGAGGACAGACGACGACTAAGAAAGTCAGAGAGAGAGAGAGAGAGACGGGTCGATCGAACGCATCAGAAGAGGAGAGCGAGACGGAGGGAACAGCGGGGCGGTGAATCGAGCGGAGGGCGAGGAAGAGCGTTTTTTTGCGGCGATTAGCATGCGGCGTTATGTAAGCGACACAGTAATAGAGGGAGTCTTCTGGGAATAGAGCATTAGACCAGAACAATACCTCATGAGCTGACCCCCCCTCCCCCCCGCCGCGCACGACCAGAGCCCACCCACGCAATTAGAGCTTGGCGCTAATGCCGAGTGATTACAGCCTCCGGCCCGGGAGTTGGATCCACAACCAGAGACCGGCTCGGTTATGCCGCATTCCAAATCGATTATCTCCCTCAGATTTGCAGTCCGGTGGCGAGGTCTGGCCGAGCGGTTAACGGGGGAAAACGCTCTGGCTCTAGCTGAACGGGATAACTCAGTCCCGTGGCGCACGGGAAGCTGAGGTTTTAACGGTAGCCCGCCCTGCCCTGCGCTCTCTCTCAAAACTCGCTCATCAGCGCGCTGATTCACTCTGCCCAGATATCTGGATGCCATCTAGTATCTGGACACCTGCCACCTGTGTGTGTGTGTGTGTGTGTGTGTGTGTGTGTGTGTGTGTGTGTGTGTGTGTGTGTGTGTGTGTGGTGTCCAGGCCCTGGCGGAGGAGCCTTGTCAAAGACAATATTTCACCATCAGCAGATATTCTACATTCTACTGAGGGGGCCGTCATTTTCATTCACCCGTCAGATGTCGTGACAAAGCGGCCCGAGCACAACAACACATACGCTGTGCTACATAACTGTCTAATACAATATGTGATAGAATGACAACGAGACAGAATCAGGGGGGGGAAAAGCTCCATATAGTGATTTTCCAAGTCAACTAACCCATTAAAACCATTCAAAGCGTCTATTCTCGACTCCCTTCTTGGAAGTGACAGCACACACTGTTCCTCAAGAGGGGAACCCAGTGTGAGGTTGACTACCGGACTGCGTACTGCGTCGTCATAGGGACTTTCCTCTTTAAAGAATAGGCATTCATGACAGGCCAAGGTCAGTGAGTCACGGCAGAGAAAACGGGTCGCTGCTAATCATTTCAGAACACTTCAATAGGGACCCCCCCCCCCAAGTGATGTTTGGGGGATAGGGCGATGGGTTTGGGAGAGAGGCCATCTCTGGCACCGGGCCTTTCTTTTTTTCTCTCCCAAGTATGAAGTTCACTCTCGAATACAGGAAGAGATCAAAGTGACCAACAAACATTCCACCGCTCTGTACTCCCTGGATGTCTTCTAGCAGCAGACGTTGTGAAGGAGGAGAGAGAAGGGGAGGAGGAGGGGGGGGGGGCGACTCTTGTCTGTTAATTGGGTGTTTAGCCTTAAAGAGAAGCCAGTCCGTGATGCGTCGAAGAGCCCCGAGGGGATTGCGGGTCTTTTAACAGCAGGGCCGAGAGCCTCATTAGCTTTCAAACACTCTGACGCTAACATGCTACTGTAGCGTTAACATTGCTATAGCTGTCAAATCAGTTTGAAGGTAAAGGTTGCTATCTTTAGGAAAGTGGTGGAGGAATGAGGGAGCTTTCACTGAGGGAATTAGCCTTCAGAAGCTGAACACAGAGTATCATTATAGTTGGGAGCAAAATGCTAATAGCTAACGCTAACCGCTAATAGTTTTAAAGTTGAAGGATGCTATCTGAGGGATGTGGCAGGAGGCTGAAGTAGCATTTAGGGGGATTAACCTTCGTCTTCAGGGGACGAGAAAGCCCATATTCTCACGAAGGACAATTTAGTAGAGTGGCTAAGGAATTAATCCTCTCAATGAATAGGAATGTCGATAGCCGCCTGACTGATATAGATGACATAAAAGACAGAAAAGGACTTGTGAAACCCATTGTATGTAGCTCTAAGATGGTTCAAAGTCATTGCGAAGCCGCATAAATGTTCCGACAATTGTGGAGCTTCCATCCTGTGAATGCCCCGCATAGTATACTGTAGGTAGGCCTAAAATGGTATCGTAACAATGACCAGAACACCGCTGACAAAAGATCATGGAAATACCGGCGTAATGCTCCTTTAACTTTCACCCGCTATCAGCCGAGGCTAAGATTACTTCACATCCCCATACATAGTCTGAATAGCCCAGGTGCTTGTGTTAACTGCATGGAGTAGGATGATAAGAGAGGCTCTATTACCCTGGGGGCTATATTTACCGGCCTTAGGAGCGTCGTTTAAGGGGGGGGGGGGGGGGGGATTCACTGTGGCCCCAGCTTGGATGGGGCTCAGAAAACCAGCCACCACTGATCGATATATATATTATAAGGGGCCCAGTGACATTTTTCTTGGGGCCCAAAATCCCTGTCAACGCCCCTGTCCTTTCCCTCTCAATAGCCGTCTGCGACAGCCAGAGAACTCATTAAGGGGGGTCTGTAAGCGTAAACCCCGAGAATGAAGACGTGTCCGGGCCAGGCTCCGGGACGGAGGGCCTCTCTGCCAGTGGAGAATGCTGACGGTGGTGTCTAGAGTTGGCTGTGGTTCCGTCGGAACGGAACAGTAGCAGGATTAGCTTCTCTCTCACATTAAGTAGTGCAAAAACACACAAAAAAAAAGTTTCTATTAGAGCAGCCATATCCCCCCAAAAAGTTGAAAGGGAAGTGGTCGCTTAGGTTACCAGTACAAACAAAAGGTTTACGGTCCAAGAGGGGTCAGGGTGAGGTGATGATCATTTTGATCTGTCCACACCAAAAGCAAACAAAGGCAACACGGGTTCAAAAAACGGAAGAATGTCAACGCTTTCCATGACCCTGCGGATTTGGAAGGCCTTTTGTTTTTGTACCAGCTTCAGTTTCACGGCGTACCGGACTGGTCTGAATACCCTGTACCCTGGTGATTCTGGCTCCCATTACAGACAATTACTTCTATTTTCATCACAGTCATTACTAAATAACAACACAGCTGAAGTGTTTTGGCCACGATGAAACTCCATTCATGCACATAGCGTCCTCAAAGTCAATGGTAAGGGGTTGTACTCTAACTAGCTGAGCTTTCACACTCACACAATGTGTGTGTGTGTGAGAGAGAGAGAGACTGGGCGAGAGTCTGTGCGTGTACTTGTGTCTGAGTGAGGGATTATAAATGTGCCAGGGAGGAGGAAGGCCTGTACGTGTCGATGTGCTTGTGTGTGTGTGTGTGTGTGTTTGTGTGCGCGCGTTTCGCATTCTCACACGGCGCTGTAACCCAAGAGCGCTGTTTTCCTTGTCCCTTGCAAAGCCGTCTTTTCAGACCCCTTTGTCCTTGCGCATAACGTCAGGGGGTTTCAAAGAAATGACAAACAGGATGGAATGAGGAACAAGGAGGTAAAAAAACAGAGTGACAAAGGTTGGGAGATTTAACCTCTCAACCCGAATGTTTGGCCTGAACACGGTGACCATGCCCGGTCCATTTAGCCGACTGCAGCCAATACCTCTTAAGCTAACTCATGTCCGCATGAACTAACCGGAGCCACATTCGGTCCCCTAACGCCCCTCATCGATCCTAGACGACAGTGTATGCGATGCAAGAATTTCAACGGACACGATTGTCGCCCTCCAGTAGGGGGGGGAGGGGGGGGGAAATAAAACGGCTCAGTCTGGGAGGGGGCAACAAAGCCCCTCTGTGTGTGAGGTCAGGGAGAACGGGGGCCAAGCGAGCCAGGCTGCGGACCGGTTTGGGGAGGGGGGGGGGGGGGTGGGGTGGGGTTTGGGAGAGACCCCTCGCTGTGTACCCGAGGGGTCAAGGTGACATTCCGCAACACCGCCGAGACCGGCCTAATGGAGGACTCGCCGTCCAGCTATTGTTGAGGGTGAAAAAAGAGAAGGGGAGGGTGAAAGAAAAGACTAGAACGAGAGGTGGGGAGGAGGAAGGAAGGAGAGAGAGAGAGAGAGAGAGAGAAGGGAGAAAAGAATCCGAGACTCTCAGGGAAAGTGAAATGGATAGAATGTAAGAACGAGGTAGGTGGCAGGAGAGAGAGAGAGAGGAATCAATGGGCGGAGATTAGAGAGGGGAGCTGAAGGGGGCGGGGGGGGGGGGGGGGGGGGCGGGGTCGCTTTCGGACGGTTTCGGTTCTCTCTTACACTATGCTCACACACGGGACACGGAGTTGTGTCTGAGCTCAACGTAACGTGTCATATCATACAAGACGTGCTCCCTCGCTTCTCGCTATGCTGTAGGTTCGTGATACGAGGCTCTGGGCTCCATGACAGCCCGGCAGTGCAGTGCAGTGAAGCAGCAGCAGGCCCATGAACGTTGACAGGCCTGCAGATCGCCTTGTTGAGAGGGGTCAAGGATTAATTTTTTACAGCTCACTTTTCTGGCCCCCGGGTGATACTGTTTTTTTGCTTCCCTCTGGAATATGTAGGGGTGAGTCGTATGTCCACCTCCCTTGTTCTCTGTAAAGCGCATTGTGTTGCCTCTGGGTATGAAATGCGCTATACAAATAAAGCTTTGATTGATTGATTGATTGATTGATTGAAGCAATAGCAAAACCAAGCAATCAGACAGGTACTGTATGTCAAACATGCTTTTTTGGTGGTGTCTATTTAGTCTGGTACTGTAGGTGCCATTTCTGTGGTAGCCTGAGTAGAAATGTGTCAGAAACTCTAAGCTTAATTTTAACTCTGGAGACTGCAGGCAAGTTCTGGTGCCTTTAAGATGGCTTGTTGACAAAGATGGCCACTGTGACACTTACAATGCCATTTTACTGACACAGTCCAGATAGATCTCAAAGTAAGGACTGAAATATTGCTTCTCAATATACAAATGCTTTTCAAATGAACTGAAAATAAATAATTGAATAAATAAATAAATAAGATATGGACCGTTGACTCCATGTAAGAATGACCTCTGTCTCCTAACTGCTGACTCGTCTGTTATCGATATCCATACACAATATTACTACATGTATGCAAGTGTGTAACATCCCAATAGATCTGTCTGTACTGTATGCCTCTTAATGACAATCTGGGGTGAGGATTAACAGGTGAACATCCCTAACCTTCGTCGGCATCGGATCTTACCGTCATAAACTCAAAAAACAAAACAAAACGGCGGCTTGTCAGGGGAAGACGACGGTCATCGGTGAGCTGAGCGTCCAAGCCCCTTCCCCCCTCTCTCTCTCTCTCTTTTTCCTCAGTTCGCTCGCGTCTGATCCCTCGTTCCAGGGAACTCCTTCCAGTCCTCTTTGGACCCCGACCCTAGTCCCTTCGGTTCCTGGGAAGCACAGAGAGGGGGAGAAGGACAGGAGTTAGAGAGGGGGAGGGAGAGTGAGAGAGAGAGTCCCCTGTTTGGGTGAAGCGCTGATCAGATAGGGCTATTTTCAGAGACAGACAGGACTGGAAAGTTACCCCCCACTAAAGCATAGGGGGGTGAGAGAGAGAGAGAGAGAGAGAGAGAGAGAGAGGTATCAGGACCTGCCTCTCTCTACACACACACACAACTCCCCATCCCTGGCGTGAGCTATGCCAGCGGGACTCGGTAGCAGGCAGACAAGCCTCTGGCGAGATAAGCAGCACGGCGCAAAGAAACGACGGAAGAGAGAGAGAACAGGAGGGAGAGAACAGGAGAGAGAGAACAGGAGAGAGAGAGAACAGGAGAGAGAGAACAGGAGGCATCGCGGACAGACTGGAGGAGAGGTGTGGGAGAGAGCACACACACACCCTCCACCTCTCCTCTCTGGCCTTAAAATGTCGCACACACACACACACACATCCAAGTGCTGGTGACGAAACAGCAATTTCCACGGCGTTCGTCGACCCGGGGGACTCCAGATGAATTGGGGTGTTTCCAGAGCGAAATCGACCTGGGCGACGTCTGGGACGGCCTGGGCGACCCTGCTTGTCCTTTGTCCGACGTGGCCGAGTGGGTTTTTCCGCTTTCTGCTGTCGACAGGTCGATCGTCCGTCAGAATAGTCTAGCCGGGCTTACCGAGAAACACTCACGTGGTAAGGCGCATGCACACACACACACAGACGCGCACACACACGGACGCGCACAGACAGACGCGCACACACACACTCTGACTGTCTCTCTAACTCCCTCAGTCACGTCTAGCAGCAACCATATACAGATGAATTAAGTGTCCAGTCACCCGCATCATTAATAATCTTACTGCAATGTACAAGGTAATCCATATGGGTATGTATAAATGTGGGAATGTGCACACACACACACACACGTACACTCTCTCTCTCTCTCACACACTCTCTCTCTCTCTCACACACACACTATCTCTCTCTCTCACACACACACACGCACACACACGTACATTAAAGAGAGGTCAGCCAAAAACACCTCTAGTCCCCAGATCCAGCACGCAGCCTATTCCCAGGACGGTGATGTAACCACTGCTATTTTGCACCACATATTTAGCTCCTGGTCACCCAAAGCTGCGCTACTGTAAAACAGGCTGTCTGGACCACACCCACCTCCCTCCACTCTGCAGTACTGAAGCAAACAGTCACAAATAGATGCAACCGGTGATTCACCGTGATACAGGGTGAGCTCATCGGTCAAGATATAGGGTCAGAACATCAGGCTAGTTCCCCCTGAGATAATCACGAATTCCGTTCAATGATCCTCTCCTTTTGGTTGACTCAAAATCAAAAATGCTGCTGTTCGCTGATGAGGGTAGCAGCCGATACGCCGCTAAATTATTCACCAGCTTTGAGGAAAAAGCGGGCCGAGGACGAGCGTGAAATAATAGTGAGAATATAATCCAAAACTGGGTTTCCACTTCACACAAAGCGAGAGGAACGCTTCCCAGAACCGTTCTCCTTCCTTGCTGGACGATTCCCCCCGGCTGTACCCGGCCGGCCTGCGGGAGCCGAATCGGGTGCTTTTTGCGTGCTGTGATGTTGGTGGAGAGGCACGGTGACGTACGGCAGGCTTGGAGGTGATCCCGGGGAGGAAATGCCAGGGGAACAAGGGCTTTCTGCCCAGCAAAAAGAACATAGCTTGTGCAGCTACCACAATATATCATGCAATATCTTCCACATGCATAGAAGGAAGATTTGAATCCGTTTTAACGAGAAAACTGCTCCATTCCCCGCTCTACGGCCGAGTCTATGTTGTTCCCCGCGGTCCGCATGGATAACCTCTGGCTTGCATTACATAACAGCACATAAGACTCGGTGGCGCACTTGAATACAATGACTCACATGTGAGTGTGTCATATAGGCTTACCGCATTATCTCCATTTGCATGCACCGCACTCACAGTAGAAATTGCACCGTTACAGCATCAGACCCCTGAGGATCCCGAGGAGCTACACGATTCTAAAAGCCACAGCTTCTATCTACTTTAGAACAAGTGAGCAGGAATGTCAGTTCTAGCACTAGGTGAAGCGCTAGCTAACACACTGCTAGCAGCAACACCAGCCTCATTAACCTAGCCAACAGAGCAGCAGCAGTCAGCGTGGTAACGCTCGTAAACATGGATTCACTCAGCTGTTCAGCTCCTGGATCAACACCGTCCCGAGTCCCACTGTCACCAGGTCAACCGTGAGGTAGTAATGTTCAAAAAAAAAAAAAGTACAGGCGGTTCCCATGGAAACTGGAGTACCAACTAGCGACGTGACAGCGCTCGCCGCCGTTCGTGCCCCGGACCTTGAGGTTGCCCCTGCGATGGAACCTGAGAGGCCAGGACCGGAGGGCCACGGTCGAATGGTGACCGGGTGGCAAAAGAAAAAAGAGAAAAAAGACAGGTCCTATAGCCAGGAGCTGGGGATCAGAGAGGTATGGCGACAAGCTGAGAATTGACAGGTGTTAATGATGTCACCCTGGGGGTAATACTCGGTGAGGGAACGTAGGCCCAAAACAGCCCTGTTGATCATACTGGTTACGTCATACTGGAGAAGGTCAGAGGTCAGATTGCAATTTGACATCTTGTTAAAAGAAGATAGGCATGGACATTATCGTTGAATAACGGGAGTACTCACTTGAGCCTAATATGCTCTACACTACACACTAATTGGGCATATCTGCTCATTGCTAAGCATGCTTCAGAGACTTTACGTGTGACCGCCAGTATGACTGTGTGTGTGGTGGGGGACAAAAACGATTAACCGAATATGGTCCACCAACAGCTCAGGAATCCTCCCATTAAAGTACCAGAGCTGACTATTTTAGTAACATACACACACACACCCGCATGCAGGCTGACCTACAAGCCACTCAGGACCAGACGGGCCGTGTCGACACGGGAGCAGGTTTCAACACCCGCTTCATTATCAGCTCCGCCGTCGTCCAGCCCTTCCAGGCTGAGTAAGTGACGGGTTATAAAAAGCAGCCGAGCGCCGTGCTGTAATAACGCACGTCGTCGTGTCGCTTACCGGGACTTCGACCCGGCAACAGAAAGAAAAATGGCGAGAGCGCCAAGACACCATAAATCTATCGACAGTAAACATAGAGATCAACCAGCCACGCAGATTTTTTTTTTTTGTGCGTGTGGGGGGGCTGATATTTGCCCTGCATAAGCTATGAATAGGGAGGGTATGATCATTGATAAGCCTATACTGTACAAAGACTGCTAACAGGAGAGAGTCTGGAGCACTCGGGTCATTTTAAAAACTTTTTATTAGGTGCAAATAAAAACTGACGTTTCGACTGAAAGTCTTCCTCAGAGTGACTTTCAGTCTAAATGTCAGTTTTTATTTGCACCTAATAAAAAGTTTTTAAGATGACCTGAGTGCTCCAGTCTCTCTCCTGTTGAAGATATTGGTCCTATTCTGAGAAGCACCGATCCTCATCTCCAAAGAAGAAGTTTGAGCGCGTGTACTCCCAAGTTTTTACTGCTAATTGTTTGTTCAAAGGCCATAGTGGTTAAGACTGTAGCCCTACTAGGCCTACTTATTCAGGCCAGAGCTATAAGGCCTTTTTCTGGCCTTCAACAACAGAAATATAATACCTAGACAAGGCCATTGCCCCTTTGGCAACGCGCCCTTCACAAGCTGCGGAGAAAAGGTGGCGGCCCACCTGCTACGGCCTGCTCTCTAATCAACAGTTTGGTGAAGCTTCGTGTATTTACAGTCTTTGAAGCAGGACCACTTCGAGTTGCCGTAGTTGCGACAGCCAACACCGTCCGTCACACCTCTCCCTCCGCGGGGACCCTCGGGCCGACACGCATCCCGTCACCTCGTTACGGCAGCCAATCAGGCATCCGCTCAGCCTCTCTGCCTGGTAACAGGATCCGAGCGCTGGCCGCGGTGCCCGGGCGTCCTGGCTTAGGCGGTGTCAGCCCGGGGATTTGCACATCCTTGACTGGTGTAGGGTTTTAGGGGGCGTGGGGGCTTTCTTAAACGCTACACCTCTTTCATCACGCCGGGAGACAGAGAGAGAGAGAGAGAGAGAGAGAGATGGACGGTGTGTGGGCGACACTGCAGCTGGCTGGGTGTGTCACGGGTGGAGTTTGTAAGCTGTGTGTGTGTGTGTGTGTGTGTGTGTGTGTGTGTGTGTGTGTGTGTGTGTGTGTGTGTGTGTGTTCAAAGGTGTAATATCAGGCGTCTGCTTGGCCTTTGAAAACTCTTAAATGTTTGACCGTAGCCCCCGAGCTACTGGAACGAGGCTGCCCATGCACGCTGCTCCTAACCGTCCGTGTAGGTTTCACGGCCGTGCCCCCCCCCCCCACTACGCCCCTTCGCCTGTCTGGCTAACCTGTGGCCGGCGGCGGCGGCCCCCCGGTCTGTAATCCCCCATGGCTCAGGTTCACCGCTGCCCCAGGGTCCCTGGAAAGGTCAGCTAGCCGCATGCCAGCTCGGCGGATGGGACTGCCTTGTGTATTTTCAGAGAGAGTGTCAACTTTGACTCCCATGAATCACCGCCACTGACACACTTTTACCCCCCCCGCCCCCACACCTACCCCACCCCCCCACCCCCAGTTCAAAGTCAACAGGACGTAAACAAACACGGTTCTAGAAACCCTTCATCGCCCTAAAACACTCACTTTATAGCAAATGCAGTGCAGGCAATACATTCAACAATACCTCAGCTTGTCAACCCTGAATCAACCAAAATATTCCTGTAAGTACTTCTAAAGGGACTACTTTGACTGTAGCTTCCTTAATACTACAGGCTAATTTCCCCATTGGTACGTATAGTGTTACTATAGCCTATTTAATTCTGATACAGTGCATTGCAAATGACTACAGTATTCTAAAGGGATACGCTAGATATACGGCAGCCTATTCTTACAGCAGTAGAACCCAACAGCGCCCGCAGCACTGGAAAGAGGATTCGCTTGAGTCAGCAATAGCTGTTTCTAGGAGGGGGGTGAGGGGTGCGGGGGGGGGGGGGTCAGGAGAAACCAACACAAACTATTTTTTTTGCTTTGTTTTCCTCCCCCGTGGTGCTTTTTTAGAGAGACACAATGGGTCCCCTGGCTTTGAGAGCGCTGGGCTATTGTGTTCCCCCCCCTCCCACCATCGGGATTTTGTTTGTGTTCCGGTGACATCAACCCTCTCCGTGCACGCTACTGTGGGAGTAGAGAGGGTGTCGCACCACGCCCCCCCCCCCCCCCCTCCCCAAAGGGTAAAGGTCAACCTGGGTCTTTTGTCGATGGCGAGCTCAGCTCCGCTACTTCCTGCGTTCAGGCTTAGCGAAGCGCCCCACGCAGATGGCTGTCACTCATTGGTTCCCGCGGTCGACTATATGAGGATGACTGAGCCATTTCCCTTCCGAATGAGTGGCCTCTGCTGTTACCGCGCCCGTGCAATAGTCCAGGCATAACTGACCTGGGTGAAGTGTATTACATGGGGGGGGGGGGGGGGGTGCAGCTCACGCAACAAAAATGTGAGCTCCGTTCTGCTACCGAATCCCTTTCGTAAGCGGCCAATCCCACTGCAGTGTGGCTAGAGGGGCACATTCACTCGCCTGTGTCCGTCATCTACCAATTACCCCGGACTCAGGAGGTATGATACGGCGCTACCGCAGGATTTGGAGACGTGCCGGGTGGGAGGGGGCGGGGGGCGCTCCCCTTTTATCTACGACTGGGCGCTGAGAAGCAGAGCGGCTTTTCACCCACCGGACCGCTTCAGCCATGACATCAGCTCTTCCTCTCAAACAGAAGAAAGAGAGAGAGAGAGAGAGAGCGGGGGGGGTGCAGGAAAGGGAAGCTAGCCACAGGGTTTTAGAATGGGGGGAGCAGACAGAGGGAGAGTGGAAGACACTGAGAAAGCGGAGCTGGGCAGGTGGAGAGCGGGAGAAGGGAAGGGCGAGAGACAAAGACAGAGAGCAGCCCCCCTGTCACACTGTACTTTCCAGAGAAACCGTATCGCATTCCCCAGTTCCCCGGTGGCTTGTCTCAATCTTGCACCGCTACCCACCGCCACTCCATTCCCCCCACCCCTCTCTCTCACTCTCTCCCTCCCTCTCTCTCTCCCCCTCTTTCTCTCCCTCCCTCCCTCTCTCTCTCTCCCCCTCTCTCTCTCCCTCCCCCTCTCTCTCTCTCCCTCCCTCTCTCTCTCTCCCTCTCACTCTCTCCCTCTCACTCTCTCTCTCTCTCCCTCCCTCTCTCTCTCTCTCTCTCTCCCGCTGTAACTCTAACTGGCAGGTAGCAGGTGCAACCAAATAGCTAGAGAGACTCCCATTCTATCCATCGGCCGTAAATCAAGTCAAAATGCGATGATTGTCCCATAATGTATCCGCCTGTGACACCCCCCCACCCCCACCCCCCACACAAGACTATTTATTGGGTCTCACTGAAACACATAAAAGCCACCTGTTGATTCCTCTGATGGGTTTCTTAGGACAAGCATTGCATCACTCGCTCTCTCTCCTCATGTATGTCTCTGACACACACACATCCCTTTTACAAAAACACTTTCACATAATATTGTGTACACGTTCTCTCTCTCTCTCTCTCTCTCTCTCACACACACACACACACACACACACACACACACACACACACACACACACACACACACACACAGGTCTGACAGATAAGCTACACTCGGAGGTGTGAGGTTCCAGGACCCTATAGAGTTACCACAGTATCCATTTCCGACACCTCGCCTCTCTTCCTGTTGAGGACGGAGCCCATTCAAATGACGAGACCCTACAGGAAGTTAGCGTCACAGTCAGGGCTTTCACTTTCCCTCATTACATCACCGCCTTAATAGCGGGCGTGACCGACTAGGTGGACAAACAGGTGTGTTTCCCGTCAGAACTAGGAGGTAGGATGCCTAGCCTGCAGGCGGTAGGTAGGTAGGTAGGTAGGTAGGTAGGTAGGTAGGTAGGTAGGTAGGTAGGTAGGTAGGTACTTTATTAATCCCTGAGGGGAAATGCACTGCTACACCAGCCACATCAAGGGCATCAACACAAAGTACAAAAGGTGCAAATATAAATACACAATACACTCTACAAATACACAATACAATATACAGATGTGTACATACACAGATGAGCGGTACAAGCATGCCAAGGGGCACAATGTACAATATATTACAAATATACAGACATGGAACTGCTAGCAGATGGCTGAGTCACAAATACTAGTATCTGACAGTTGAGACGTGTTTAGTGACAACGGCATGGAAGGTGAATATGGCGTCATGCCAATGAAACAGAAGCGCTCGCAGAGGAGAGCCCATAGGTGCTCCACCTCATATAAACTACTGTATGTCCTCTGAATCTCTTCATATAGTATGATCATTATTATACAACAACTGACAGGTGTAGCCTAATCTGCTTAAAGTGAACGAAGCCTTAGATGTCTACAGTATATAGTGGATGGTGTAATTACACAAACGCTAACCTGCTATATGATGAAGTGTGCCTTAAGAAAAGCAACTGCGGCTACATGACTGTACACATCACTTGCGTCAGACTGTATGTCAAACAAAATACTACAGTAGGGTGGATATCATAATGTAGCCTAATAAAAGTACAAAATAAGTAACAAATTCAGATGATCAAAGTACCTGACTGTATTATTGGGCTGCTATTGGAGTAACAAGGTTGGCATTGTAACTTACAAAATAAACACTTAATAGTTGCTAACCCCTGGGCTACAAATTAAAACCAGGCAGGGACATCAGCACAATCCCGTATTGTAGCCTAAGGAACAAGAGCGCTTTTCTCTCCGTCGCCCCCGGACCCTCCTAATGACCCTCTAACGACGGCCTTGTTAATTGTTATGTTAATCAACGTGGCTCAATCCTGAACGCACTGGCACCGGCCGCTCGCGGTAACTGAGCATCCTATCCAGGCGGATTGTTGTTCCAAGAAGGTCACGCTAGATTGAGTTACAGTAATCTTTCTTATTCACTGCCAAGAACCAGCGACCCCAATCCATCGGAATGCCATCAAAACACTTACAGGCTTTCAAAATGTTGTGCTGAGCAAGGCCATTTGAAATTGACAAACAACCCAATTCATTTCAGGAGTGTTTTGAAAAACAAGCAGATAAATCATGTTGTTACCCACAATAGCCATCATGCGCTGTATGAAAACGTGTGGGCTGTTTTCGTTGTCTCATAGCCTACAGTAGGCTAGGCTACAAGCCAAACAACCAAGCTATGACTTCAGGCATCATTCGTGACCTACAATTCATCCCATATGGATACGTGTATCACTGACAGGCTCTCTGTTTTTGCACTGAACATCCAGCCGTATGCGCGCTACAGAAGTAGCACATCGAATTGGTTATGTCAGAGGCAATTCCTTACCTCAAAGAGAACGACGTGTCATTTGAAGGAATACTGCAACACTATCGACCCAGTCCACGTAAAAATGAGTGAGCCTGAGCTGCCAGAAATCCACACAAATCTGAAACGGAACCCGAGCAGCTCATACCCGTCCCTTTCACCCGCGGAATTTCCGAATGAAACAGCACACCTGCTTCTCTGCGCCCTCTCCGCTCTCGGTCCAAATAAGCAAACGCGCACGGACGTTGCCAGTCAGCCTACGGTGCACGGCCAGCAAGGGCAACACCCTCTCTCTCTCTCACACGGGTCACTTGCTCTCACTCGGAGCTCTGGAGCTACTGAGGTAGCATTGCAGTAAAACTGTGCCTTTACTCATGATAAAACGCCGTCCCTCTCGGCACCTCTTGATAGAGAGGAGGAGGAGGCGGTGACGCGGCGAGCGCTCTTTTTTTCCGCATGCTCGTCGCGCGATGCACGCATAGCGGTCACGAGCGTGCTGCCGACCTGACAGCCCCGAGCCTAGAGAACAACTCGCTCTATCAAGATGTCATCGATGGTTTGAGCTCGGCTCGCTGTTTCCCCAGCTAAAAAAGAATGGTTTTCTAGCACGAAGAGGATGATACAGCGGCGCCTCCGTGAGCAAGATGGCCTCCCGTCGCTCGGGATACCGCGAGCCACTCATTGGATCTCGCGTAGTCATGGCAACGGCCGCGGTTCAATTTGTGCTCTTGGAGGAGGATGGACGAGGGATGTCCATGTCTACCTCAGCATAGTTTAGACCTTACAGAAAGCACTGGCCCACATTCAATTTGTTAAGGACTAGACTGCTTGTTTGCACTGCAGGATGAAGCTTTCGGCCTACTTGAATAATGCATTATTGTAGCCTATCCTATGAAAATTGCACTTGTCATTTCTATCTTGTCACTTATGCTATAGCCTATCTTGTGAGCACACATGAGATATCCATGCATCAGAGGTGTCAGAGTTGAACGTGTAGGCCTACACGTATGTGAATGCAGCCAACACACACACGGACAAACACACACACACACACTCACACTCACCATACAAGGCCATGTGAGGTGGTGGTGGTGGGGGGTCTCGTAGCTATGTTTGGCCCTGTTCCCATGAAATGCCGTATGCAAACATATGATCTAGTGATGCGAGCTGGTCTGATCTGACACTTGACGCATTCACACCGGCAGCTCCATCTTCAGTATCACATCCTTGATCACATTTCACATGTTTAACGCTTTGATATGGAGACATGGAACAGGAATCACTTTTTAGACAGCTGCAATGAAGCGTATCACAGTATCACAGGACTGGACTATATGGGTATTTTCATGAAGTGTTATGAAAACGGTGGTAGAAATGCATAGGAATAGCTTCCCAGGAAAATGAGGCAGAGGCTGACTAACTTTGTCCGCCTCTCCCTTTGCAACTGTTGGCAATGCATCACCTTATGCTAAATACAGCTGTGATTGAGCTATTGCCTTCAACAGATAAGGTCTCATTTTAGCCTGTGTATCTCCAGCCCTCGCCAGCGCAATACATGAGTCTGTTACCAGTCCTGAGGCAAGCAATAGGTCACCGCAAGGCTTATTGCTCAAACAGTTGTAAAACCGTACAACAGGTGTTGTAAGGGTAAAAAAAAAGGTTGATTAGATAAGATACAAGCTATGACGTGGTGTGTGTGTGTGTGTGTATGTGTGTGTGTGGGGGGTTAATGCACTGTGTCCGAATGTCCATACTACAAACTACATACTATATAGTATACAATAATAATAATAATAATAAACTTTATTTATATAGAACCTTTCTAAACAAATGTTACAAAGTGCTTTACAAACAATCTGCAGTATACCAAAACACATATACTGCAACTCACATACTACATACTATTTATTATGTACTACTCAACGAAAACACATTTAGTATGCAAGATAAATGTAGTATCCTACCCAATGCCCATTCGCTTTGCATTAAGATCCGGTCCTGTTAAAGTTGCATCCGCCGGATAAAATTTTGGAGTAGGCAGACTCTAGATAGTCTGGGGCCAATCGCTTTGCATTTTACCGATCTAAGGCGATGGTCTGGGTCCAATCGCTTTGCCTTTTACCGATCTAAGGCGGGTCTAGGGAGAGTTGGAACCGCCGGACGCAGCTTCGGAGTAGGCGGGCTCTAGACAGGATGTGAATGTGATAGTGAATGGAAACTGGGGTTGGAGGGGACACATGCAGGCATGGAGGCGCCATATTGCTCATGAATTATTAAACTTGTTTTTCCACACAGGGTTCTTATGAACAGTCTGGTGGGCCGGGGGCGACAGGGAGAGGATAGGCTAAGGACAATCAACAACATTTGCAAAGAAAAGGCCTGGCTGGACATAAACAAAGTGGTCACAAAATACTTGTTCTAAATTTCGCATCAGCGACAAGCAAAAACCGGATTACTGTAAATGAGGTAAAGGGAGCTACAGTGTGTAGACTCTCTTTCTTTCTTTCTTTCTTTTTTCTTTCTTTCTTTCTTTCTTTCTTTCTTTCTTTCTTTCTTTCTTTCTTTCTTTCTTTCTTTCTTTCTTTCTTTCTTTCTTTCATTCATGGACATAAACAATTTCCGTATGACCTTGTTTGTACGGCACAAGATTCTTTCTTTCAGTTGTAGGCAGTATAGCGGGTGGAGTAGGCCTACAGGTCATTATCAATAGCTGATGAATGGTCAGTTATTGTTCATCTTGAAACGATATTGAGAGTGGAGAAATCTGATCCCAGACCTATGGCTGAGGAATCGATTGATTTGAAGTGTATTTTATCCCTCGAACACACACAAACACACACACACACACACACACACACACACACACACACACGATCAGAAACACTCTTCCCACATCAGCCCACATCAAAAATCGGACCAAATATAACCTGTCTTTGATAGGTGACCTTTGGTGAGGTGGCAACAGCGCCCGTGTATGTGTATTCGTCTGTGTGTGTTTGTGTGTGTATTCGTCTGTGTGTGTGTTTGTGCGCGCTCTGTTTTCTCTCCACCATCATCTACACCGCTCTCTCTATCTCACTGTTGTCAAGTGGGAGCCTTATTTTAGGTGAAGGGGGGGTGGGGGGGGCGTTATCCACGACCCTAGTGGTGGTCTCTAATTTAGCGTCCCCTTATCCGTCTCCACGGGGACAGGTGGACCGGCCTCACTGCGAACCCCTGGGGAGAGGGGGGTGGGGGGGGCGCTACACAGCGTCTGGTATGCAGTGTTCCCGCCGGTGACACACTGTACTCAGGCACAGATATACTTAGTGTGGTGGGGCTGGGAGGCATTCCAACGCATTGGTGTTTATGGAAAAAGCTATGTGTGTGTGTGTTTGTATGCGTGCGTATATGTCATTTCCTAATTGCATATGATCTCACGCGCGGACGTTGTTAGTTAGTGAGCCCTAATGTGTAGCGTGGGTGCTAATCTTCCTGGACTGTCGGCCCGGCCCGGGTTCCAATAATTTACCGATGCGTCCTTCACCCAATACTTTTATCACTGGATCACTGAAGAGGTGAGAGGGAAGGAGATGTTCAAGGGAATTCCCGTTGCACGTTCCCAACCTGTCCCTAAGACGACAGTGTCCAGTTGCTATGTGGGGAATATGGCCGTGAAGCCTAAGCTGTACATCACAAAGGGTATGACGTCATGAGGAATTCGGCATGGCACTGCCACTCCTAACCCCCCCACCAAGCAGACGCCATGACGACCAACCACAGTGAGGGGGGCATCCGTTAATCCCCCCCCACCCCTACCCCCACCCACCCATCAAGTCTGTAATTATCTCACGTCCGAGGCCTAAAAATACCGTCACCCCAGGCCTGCAGTTGTTCTCACACGCAGCATCACATACAGGGGATAGAGAGAGAGAGAGAGAGAGAGAGAGAGAGAGAGAGAGAGAGGGTGAGAAAGACAGAGAGAGAGGGTGAGAAAGAGAAGAGAGAGGGAGAGAAAGAGAGAGGGTGAGAAAGAGAAGAGAGAGGGAGAGAAAGAGAGAGGGTGAGAAAGAGAAGAGAGAGGGAGAGAAAGAGAGAGGGTGAGAAAGAGAAGAGAGAAAGAGAGAGGGTGAGAAAGAGAGAGGGTGAGAAAGAGAGAGGGTGAGAAAGAGAGAGGGAAAGAAAGAGTGGGAGAGAGAGGGGAAAAGAGAAAGAAATAGGGGAGAGAGAAAGAGAGAGAGGGAGCTGTGACACATGGTTCTCTGGTAGAAAATAACCTCCTTATCTGAGCTTAGGGCCCTCACATGGACTCCTATGGCTTCTAGAAAGTTCCACATTCCGTGTGTCTGATATTGGCGTGTGGGGTCGTTATCTCTGGCTAGTCTGGCTAATGTTAAGGCTTACTCGTAGTGCTGAATGGGTACAGTCATTGGCATCTGGAGCGGGACAGAGGCACAGACGTTGTTTGGGCATGACAGTATGCTACTTCCACTAGGCATTCTTGACTTGCTTTGATGTTGGCAGGGCTGACCATGTGAAGTACCCGACCAAAAATATGGTCGCTGTCGCAGATGGCTATGGAGCTCTTCTTGTTATCATCAGTCACTAATAAGTGCCATAAGTAGACATATCTAAAAGCCAAGCAGTATCAGTTGTGTGAAAAAGAAAAAAAATCTGAAATTGACACATCTCAATTCCAATATTGCCAAATGTTCTAAAAGGACCCTCTTGAGAAATTCAGAGAAACGGCATGCTCACAAAACCCTCATGAATAGCTCTCATTCATTCCACCTTCGCTCTGCAGACGCACGACCCTCGTCTCAAATGACCTGAATCATTTTATTCCCGTCTGTCTGTCACGCCCTCACCCTTCCTCCAGCGCTATTGGCTGCCGGCAAGACGGGTATTAAAGCTGACATGGATCTCCAGCTCGCATTGATGGAGTGTGTGTATGGGGGGCTGTAGAGCCACTGTTCCTGTCACCCTCGCCCCGTCCCAAATTAAACACGCCCAGGTGGCTTTGCCCCCTCTCTGCCCGCCTGACCTGTACTAATCCGTGGCGCCTTGTTTGACGTCACGGTCATGACATCATCGTGGACACCAGGCTGAGACGGAGTGATACAGCGGAGACGGACAGGGTGCGATGGAGAGAGAGAGGGAAAGAGAGAGAGGAGGGTGAGAGTGTAGGTAGGTAGACAGCGAGTAGGGTGGGGTGAGAGACAGAGTGGGAGAGAGACAGGGAGAGATGGAAGGCTAAGATTGGCAGAGAGGGAGGGAGAGATAGATGAGGAGAGCAGATGAGAGAGAGAGAGAGAGAGAGAGAGAGAGAGAGAGAGAAAGAGAAAGAGAAAGAGAGAGAGAGAGAAAGACAGAGAAAGAGAGAGAGAGAAAGAGAGAGAGAGAGAGAAAGAAAGAGAGAGAGAGAGAGAGAGAGAGAGAGAGAGAGAAAGAGAGAGAGAGAGAGAGAGAAAGAGAGAGAGAGAGAGTTTTAAATAAGAATGACTCACAGGCGGGGGATTTTAAACGGTGCCACACACCACCACCACTCTCTTGTCCGTCTACTGCTGTGACATCGGGCCAAAAAGGACCCGACGCCAGCCA
The DNA here is from genome assembly GCF_949987555.1 of Borostomias antarcticus. NCBI lineage: Eukaryota > Metazoa > Chordata > Actinopteri > Stomiiformes > Stomiidae > Borostomias > Borostomias antarcticus. The sequence continues at coordinate 6,396,855 of NC_140253.1, forward strand.
TTTATTCTGATATCATTACCCTGTCTCATCGAAGATGATAAATTAAAAGCGCAACACAGGTCTCCATTCGTAGAAAGAATGCTAAGGCCATCACAAAGCAATTATGATATCAAATAACTACTGAAAATACTCTGCAGTGACAGGTGGACATAAATGGCCAGTGTCACGACATCCATAAATAAATTGGCACGGCGCAAATACTTGTGTAAGTGTCTTTGAACATTAAAAACATCACAACTTCCCATTTTGAAAGGCGGTGACTAATCGCCCCCCCCCCCAATCTCTTATTTCAGCACTTGTGCTTTACCACGAGACGCCGGGCCAGAGCACAGCTCGTATCAAAGCTGGTTTTATTTCATCACAGTGACTTCATCCCACCCCCCACCACACACACACACCCCGCCCCAGGGTAATGGCGGGGCCAAGCGGTTCCCAGAACGGCTTTATCAGTCCTGCTGGGAGAGGTGCTGAGGGGACTGCTGCACACACACACACACACACACGCACACACGTGCGCTTGTTCGTATGCAAATGTACACACTCACGAAAGTGCACACAAACACACGCGCACATGCAGTATTCAAATGCTACATACACATAATCTACAGTGTCAATATATAGAGATACAGAGATAGACTGATGACAGACACCCCCCCCCCCCACACACACACACACACCACACACAGAAGGGCGCAGCAGTCAGAGATGGCTGACTGCCTTAGATACAGGAGTGTGTGTGTGTTTGTGTGTGTATGTGTGTGTGTGTGATGTAAGGAAGGAACCGTTAGCCAAGGGTAATTCACATAGCACATCACAAGGTTGCTGCTCTGCTTACTGAGGGATGTTTATTTGCTTGTCACCGTTTCTCTCTCTGGCCAAATCTGTTCTTATGTCCTCCTGCCATTGTTGATGTGGGCTTTGATGTGTCTCTCACCCTCCACACACGCCTCTGACAATCTATCTCTCTCTCTCTTGGTTAATGTCAAGTTAAAAGGGCATATCAAACAATGTCAACTTTGCATTAAAAATTAAATAATTGACCGAATGACCCTTAATGACAACAGTCATAAACATTCGTAAAGATTCATGCGCCATGTCATTATGACAGTGTCATGTCAGTCTTATGCACACCCCTTAAAAATAAAGTGTTATCCAAAACGACACTCACAAAGACTATAAAACATAATTAAAAGTTCCAAGGATTAACACGCCACACGCACATACTTCTTAATAGCCCTGTAAAGTTAATGATAAGTAGCAGAGTATCTTTCACTCTTCCTCGCAGTCTCCAATAACAAAACCAGACGCAGGTCCACCCTGCGAGGTCGTGACCCGCGCCAAACCCCTCTCGCCGTTTCCTTATGCGGCCAGGCGGCGCGGGTTACACATGATTACATAACAGCCCCCCCCCCCCATATTATATTCCATATTATATTTGTCCGTCTCTGGCTCGAGTCAGAAGACAGACCACCCCCTCTCTTCCCACAGGTCTAATTTTACCGCTGCCTTCATTCTCCTCTCCGCAGCACCTTGTTCCCCGGGGAGAACACCGGGTCGCTGTGATGAATGCGGTGAGTCTCTCGGACCCCCGGCGATGGATGCCGGGGGCCGAGAGAGGACATAGCTCAAAACTGATGCAATTCTTTGAGGACATTGGTCAAAGACTATCGAGGGCTGGGTGATGCTCGGCTGTAGGCGCGAAAGCAATCCACGTGTAGCAATAACATTAGAGAGATGAGTAGGCTAGGCCTAGGCCACAGGCAAATTGCTGTGCACAATGTGCAGTGGAGCTTTATCGATTCACGTTGAGCTTCGAGGCTGGGGGGTTGACAGGTGCAGAACAAAGGAAGGAATCCTACAAAAAAAAAAGAATTGTTGTATTGCGTTGTTTGTTGTTGCTCAAGGCTCTCTTCGAAAACCCTTGAATTGATAATGTTGAAAACAGCGCCCTCTTTTGGTTGGGCACGAAATTAGATTTGATGTGTGACTCGATCTGCAGGCTACAACATAACCCCCAAAACCAAATAGCCTACCCACACTACAATATGGTCTATAATATCACACACACACACAAACGGTGTGAGTTGACCTGAACACACTTGGGTGACTCTATTTCAGCCAACGCTCCCTTTACCTCTCCACTAGCTAATTAGCGACCATTTAGTCTAAGGTATTTATATGATGGAGAAATCTGCTTTCGCGTTCTGCTTGATTTACTGTTTAAGCAATAAATCCCATTCATAGGTTTGCAGCTTTTTTCTCCGGCTTGCAATTAAGTAATGGGTCAATTAATCCTGTCAAACCAGCGCATGCAGCCGGAGGGGAGTGAGGCTCTATTCACACACAGCCAATGTGAAGGGAACAAGAGGCTTGGGACTGGTACCCGTGTGTGTGTGTGTGTGTGTGTGTGTGTCGGCCTCGGCCTCTCTGCGATTTCACAGTCAATGGGTCCTGTCGGGGAAAATCAAAACCTGACCCAGCCCTCCAGGCATGTTGTGTCAGACATCCGGGAAGCCTGGAGCGGTGTGTGAGATTGGGACTATCTTCCTCCTGGCTTGTATTACACCTCCGTCCCTCTATATCTCTGCCTTCTTCTACCTTCCCATGATTCCCTTAGTCCGTATGCTTCAGTCCCTTGAGGACCCTCTGTTTTCCTCTCTCTCCCTCTCTTACATTCCACCCCCCCCCCCATCCTCTCTCTAGGGTTAGGGTTAGGTGTCATAAGCTGAAACCACCGGGTCATATTTAATTCTGACCCATATCTGCATGGGGCGGCTGTAGCTCAGGAGGTACTGTAGACCGTAGGGTCGGCGGTTCAAATCCCGGCTCCTCCTGACTACATGTCGAAGTGTCCTTGGGCAAGACACTGAACCCCAAAGTGCTCCCAATGAGTAGGCTAGCACCTTGCATGGCAGCTGCCGCCATTGGTGTGTGAATGGATGAATGAGAGGCCTTCATTGTAAAGCGCTTTGGATAAAAGCTCTATATAAGTGCAGTCCATTTATCTCGCTTCTAGGACTTTACGCAATTCCCCAAAGCCAGGCATTAGCAGGCCTAAAGCGGGTTAGCGTAAAACCTAAAGGACACAGTTAGGTATACTGGCGCATGAAAACTGTAGCTGATTTCAATTACCGGGTCTTTGGTCACAGATAGGACAGATAGTGAACAGGAGTGTTCAGTATCTGAAGAATGAGCTCTGACAAAGCAGCCCGAGATATAAAACAGAACAGAAAAATTTAACACAAGAGCCAACTTTTATTATTATTATCATTCTGGGTTTTTTGGGATAGAGCGGCGACACAGCAGGTTTTTTTTTTTGGGGGGGGGGGGGCACACGAGATCTGGATTGTCTGCTTTCTTCCTTCCTTCGTATAGCAGCGCTCCTACGCGACTTCAAAACAGACCTAAATCTGGAGATCAATTTGACCACATGACCTGGAGGAGAATATCCGTGCCATGACCAAAAAGGGATGGAAGCACCGAGGCAGAAGAAAAGGGGAGGGGGAAAATTTTTATGAATGATGGATTTCCTCCAAGAACAAGCTTTTGCATTCCACATGGAATCAACCGGAATCTCTTGGGGCTGGGGAGATGATTTGCAGTTAGGTAAATTCCAGGAAGATTAATGAAAGATTTTCCTGAGGGCAACACGTTAACCTTCAACCTCGCAAGCACAAACTTAGACTTTCACCCCAGTATTGGAAGATATTAAGACAAACCATCAGCAAGCCCTTGGTTGGTTGAACCTCATGTTTAGTGCTAATGCTGAGTTAGAACAAAAGTGTGCGTAGTCTGTAGCTCCCCAGGAAAAAACGGAGGAATGCAACTCTTGCAGTCTGACGAAGGGATATGAAAGAAAATGAAATATCCCTCCTCTTCCTCCATTCATCTCAGGGATTGAGGGTTTGATAAAGCACTCAGGTTGGCAGTCATATAGCGATCCTGTTAACAAGGTACAGGCGTGTGTGTGTGTGTGTGTGTGTGTGTGTGTGAGAGAGAGAGAGAGAGAGAGCCCATCTGTCAGCTTCGGCCAGGTCTGCAAAATCCCACTCGGAGGGGACGAGTCAAAGATGATCTGTTAAGAGGAAACGAAAGGCATGTCAGGTGAAATGCAAGATTGCAAGAAGCGTAAAGTGTTTCCCTTTTTAATTTGTTTGATCAGTAAAATCATCATTAAAGAATAAGCTCACTATCTTGGACCTTAGACATTATTCGTGGTCTGTCTGCCATGAACCTGACACATAGAGACCATCATTTCACTGATCGTTCCAGTATTGAGCTTGCTACAGTTTTCAGTCTCTCACTGGGCTACGACGGAGGTCAATGGGGCATGTAAATGTGTTGGAAATACTACGAGAAATGTGCTTTGATGAAATGGGAAGCAGGGTGTAATCTTACCAATCTCAGTATGCTCTCATGTGAATGTATTGCAATCCAAATATTTGTATGTGCTTGGCATGGCTTGCATATAGTCCTTAGTGGGAGCAGCGAAAACGAGCCAAGTGACATACAGTACATACATACATACATACATACATACATACTGTACATACATACATACACACACACACACACACACTGGGCTGCACTTTTTCAAGATTCAAGAAGGAGAGGAAGTGAGGAGAGGAGGCACTTTTCAAGTATTTACATGCATCTTTTCCAAAGATGCAAAAAATCCTGGTAAGCCATAGTACTTTGTTGTGTGTTGTTCTATTGTTCTATTATAGTACTTTGTTTTGCTGTGTTGTTCTATTGTCCGATCAGATCAAGAGGAGGAGACCACTTTGAGACACGGCCATCCTCAAGAGGCCGATTGAGAGCTTTCTTCCTTCCTGTATCCTCTCCAACAGCTGACTGCACATGTCAGGTCACGTCTCCTCTCTCTCTCTACCGTGACACATGGGCATTATCACCCATAGGGCAACAGCAAAGGTCACCAACCATTGGGCTATTCTGTGCAAGACATTGTGTGTGTGTGTGTGTGTGGGCACTCATGCGTGTTCAATGATGATTATGCCATATGTCACGCTGTTTAGTAACTGGGTGTGCAGCCAGAACACACTGGTCAAAGGGATCAGTAGTTCAGAATTTGTTCTGGAGGTGGGAAAGCGTGTCCACGAAATATCAGGCAAGGTGGTTTGTTAGTCACATGTAATAGATGGCGGTTCCCAGTGACATGCTTAGCATAAAGTATCCATCCATGTCTATCAATGACTGAGCTACGGTTGGTAAGAACCTCGCCAACACTGGCAAAACTACCCACAGCCTATGCTGGCACTGCCCATTTGACGACTGTAAGTTGCTGTTTTTGCATATTCAAATTCCGGCACGAACACGCAAAACTGGAATCGCCGCTCCCTGGAATCGCCGGGCGACAAGAGGACGATTGTTATCAGAGCAGCCGGAGCGATGATGTCACTCCCATCGTTCATCATCTGTACTGCGGGAAGTGAGGCGTCCAGTTCATAGCGAACGGTAGTGGCTGTATTATATTAGCCAGACTGGAAGGTGACTATGAGGAAAAATACTTCCTGTCGTTTCAGGCCGACCACAGCAGACACGCCCCTTTGTCTACCTCTGCATCGGCGCCCAGCTCGTGGCTACAGGCTACCGCTGCCAGGCAGAGGCTTAGGGGTGCTGGATCCCTCCCACCCTCCCTACACTAATCTGGGTTTGACTGTATCTTATCCCCACGCACACACACACACACACACACACACCATAATGCGACTCGCTCCACAGGATTGGTCGACTCTGCGGCGATGCCCACGGTGGCTATGAGTGTCTGAGGTGGTGGTTAATGAGGTGTGTATGTGTGTGTGTGTGAAGGTGTCAGTATGTAGGCCTGGTGCTGAGGAGAGGCTGTGAGAGTGTGAAAGAGTGTTGCTGCTGGGAGTTTGCTCATGTTGACTGTTGAGAGTATTACTGTATGTCTGATCCCCATACGTTGTGGTGTATGGCACACACACGCATGCATGCACACACACACACACAACCATCACGAGTTGGAGTGGAGTGGTTCCGAGGAGTGTGTGGTTCAGAGAGGAGTGTGTTCAGAGAAATGTGTGTTCAGAGTGGTTCCGAGGAGTGTGTGGTTCAGAGAGGAGTGTGTTCAGAGAAATGTGTGTTCAGAGGAGTGTATGGTTCAGACAGGAGTGTGTTCAGAGGAGTGTGTGTTCAGAGAGGACTGTGTAGTTCAAAGGAGTGTGTGTTCAGAGAGGAGTGTATGTTCAGAGTGTGTCAGGAGTGTGTAGCCTAGGCACTAGACCCCTGGTGCTGCTGCTGCTGATTCCAGTTCAGTATTGATGTGCTGTTGCCCCCAGGTGTGTGTGTGTGGGGGGGGGGGGGGGGGGGCATGGAGGTGCCAGGAGGGCCTGAGTCAGCGCCCAGCGATGAGAAGCACACGCCACATCAGCCATTGTTAAAATAAAAATAAAAAGCTACGACGTGCTGCACTGACTACTGCGATATCTAGCCAGCTTCAGCTGACTGGGAGGATTCTCTGAAGATTAGTAGAGAAGATAAAAGTGATGTGATGCTTGTAATTCGAATCAGGAAAATCAGCTGTTTGAGGGTTGTCTGCTCTGTTTTAAATCAGGATTAAAAACCACTCAAGCAGGGTGGAAACATACAAGAACAATATTTTCACTTTATTACAACATCAATATTTATGCAGGCAGATGCCAATGTTTCCAATTTTACCGAGTCTGCAGTTAAAAAAAAAAAAAGATTATATTTTTTTTATATGCTGCTATCAGAATACTGTTACAGCTCTGGTGACATCCATCTGCCCTGTGTGTGTGTATATGTGTGTGTGTGTGTGTGTGTGTATGTGTGTGCGTCTTTGTTTGTGTCCTTGTCTCTCTGCTCCACTACAATGGGCCGTGTGTTCTGGAACAGCCTGGATGAGGTGCAGCACAGCTCCCCATCACCATCACCACCAGTGCTAGAGCAGCAGTGGGAGAGGCTGACCTCCAAACCTCCTCTGTCAACATGTGGGGAGGGGGAGATCTGCTGCAGTGCTTTTTTCTGCACAGGAGAGAGAGAGAGAGAGGGGAAGAGAGAGAGGGAGAAAGAGAGGGTGGGTGGGGGGGGAGAGAGAGAGAGAGAGAGAGAGAGAGAGAGAGAGGGAGAGAGAGAGAGAGAGAGAGAGAGAGAGAGCATACTGTAACATTCCCTAGCCTGCCCTGCTTCAAATCTGTCTATATTTCTCTCTCAGGTTAAGGAAAAAGAAGATGCCGGTAGAATAAACTAACTATACTTTTTAACTGGAATGTGGAAATGAAACAACCATCTGCACTTATGAGTTCTGGTGAATAGTAGTGCAATAACTTCCTATGTTTAATGTAGTTATTGACTAATGGAAGAAGCCTGGGAGAAGAGGGGGTGAGTTGGTGGTTGCAAAGTCATAGCATGTACGGCTGATGTGTTATGAAGTTGCCTTGTCCACACGAGCCCGTGTACTTTTGCAACCGAAGTTTTTCGGTCTCCGGTTTCACAAAAATCTTCGTCCCCACGAATGGCATGATAAAAAGTATATCTTCCACACGAAACCACAAAATCCGCTACCAAGTGTTGTAATATACAGCACGATGATTTCTGTAGCTGTGTTTGGTCATCCATTGTATGACCAAAACGGTGGTAGAGCAATTATCAACTTTCTCGAAAATGCTAGCTTTGTCAACGTTTTGATCTGAACCATTGTATATGATCACAAGTAACCTTAAAACAGGGCTAAACATGCATTTTCCCTTTACTACTCCTTTAAGTGCAGGAATGATCAATCCACGTGACTGACGAGCACCTGGCTCTGCGTTAAATTGACGGCCCGTCCCCACTGGTCAAGCTAATCGGTAATAACGTTCTGAAATCGCATCTGGAATCATTGAACAACAGCCTACGAATTAGTCTGTTCGTGTGAGTCAATGATCAAAAATCAAAACAGGAATTGGATATGGAGTTTGGATTAACGCCGGCAGCGGGTGAGATGTACTGGATAAAGGAATGGAACCACACATTCAAGCTGTCAATGCTGGGTAATTTAATCAAGCAGACCCACTTTTCGGCCTTTGTCAAAGTCTTACATCACCCATGGGTGACGCACCTTAAATAGTGCATGCCCCTGATGAAACAGTGACGTCAGGGGGCAGGTTATGCATTTCCACATTTTAAGATGAGCACAGTATCCTAGACTTAATTGGATTTAAAAATACAGTGGTACAATATAAAATGCATCATCAACTATTATGATAAATAGTGCTGTCGCCTACTACTAGTAGTAGGCTACTACTACTACTAGCATCGCCTACTACTGTACATTTCTCTCTCACACATCTCTCTCCACACCCACACACGTCTTTTTTTATTTCTATAACCTTTATCTAACCCGACAGGTCGACCAAGACCATTTTCACTGCTTCTTTCTCGCGAGAACATTGAAAAACTGCGTATTCTCCTTCCTCCTCCCTGTGCACCCCCCCCCCCTCCCTCCACCTCCTCCTTTCCCAGCAGCTCTCCACCTCCCTCTCTCCCCTGCCGTGCGGTCCCAGTGCGGCCGGTGCGACACCAGCCGACGACGGTTGTAATTACTTCCGCTGCTATCAACCCATTAGGACTCCTTATTGCGGCTGTCCCTTCAATGACCACGCGTGAGGCAGCGATTATGAGCTATGGCACAGCTGTCTCTGACAGCTACACAGACATAAGACCTCATTTGACACTCCTTTCTTTCCCTCGCTGCCTTCTGTTTTTTTGTTCCAGTTGGAGCAGTTCCAATTCCGAGAATTTCATAATCCTCTGAAAGGTAAATATGAAAACATATCGACAGCCTGGCAAGGAGCACATGTATGCATTACGCTAATGTTGGATTGACCCTCTGATTGGCTAATGAATTATGCTCCAGAGGAATCGATATCCAGTCACACGTCAGTCACGCACCGTCTGGGAAACACGGAAGCCTGGGCGTAATGCAGGTCACGCAGCAAACTCTGACCACACACAAACGCGCTCCGCATAACTAAAGACACCCGTACCATATATTTCAGACAACAGCATTGTGTGTCCAAAGAAATTATAACATGTATCGGCATCCGCAGGTATTGAAATGGATGAGAAAGCAGGGAAGTGATGGACTCATTAAAGGTGCAGAGCTAAACAAGACGAGCAAAGGGGGGGACTCACCTCCACTTTCGATGTACAGTATTCCAGCTTCACAGAGAAGCCGTCAGCAACTGGCTGAGGAGAGATTTGTCCGAGCCGGTGAGATGAGGAACTTGACACAAGCACACACACATGCGCACACACACACACACACTCCCACTGATTGAGCCACCACTGCCTTAACGTATCCCTTCTGCATGAGTGCACTCAATCACACACACACACACACTAGCTGCCCACATAGTGTCCGTAACACATACAGTGTGCCTGTCTGTCAGTCAGTCCTCCGCAATGGTGTACTTGTTTCCCACAATCCCTTGTTCACATGCTCCAGCGGCAACTTGTCTATCCCTTGTGGGGATCTGATCGGAATCCTGTCAAGCCTTCCTCTCCCCCCCCCCCCCCCCCCCCCCCTCTCTCTCTCTCTCTGGGGTGTCTTCCCCTGTTCTAGTGAGCTGGCACTGAAACACCTGCCTTCTTCTGTCCTTTCTCTCTCCCTATCCTCCCTTCCCTCCCCCCTCTCCCTCTCTCTTTCTGAACACAACCCACAAAGCACCAGGCCTTTCTCCTCCTTTTCACCCGTCGCTGCCCACACCCAGCGTCCCCAAACAGCTGACCTCAATAAGAGCCCTCGCCCAGCACAGCGCCCAAGTACGGAACCCTAACCCTCTCTCTCTTTCCACGTGCGAGGAACAGACCCCGGGCCTGGCCGCGTGCGCGTCCCCCCCCCCCGGCAGAGCTCCTCGAGCCAGGCTGGCAGCCCTCCTCCTAGCCTGCACTTCCACAGGCCCTCCGGCCAATCGCCACGCGAGCAAGGGCCGTGTAAGCTTCTGTGGCTTAGCGTCGGGCTAAACCAATCAGGCAGGGCCCCCCCCCCCACCACTCAACCCCACCCCGATAGGCCTATACCGGGAAGGGCTGGCCCTATTAATCTGTGAGATGAGAGAGGGAGGGAGAGGGGGAGGGAAGGGGAGAGGGAGGGAGAGAGGAGAATAGCGAGTGGCTGAATTAGAATAGTAATCCTACTTACTGTACTGTAGGGCCATGCAGACACGGTCATTGTGAGTGCCTTGTACAAGCATGCAGCTACAGTAGGCTAGGGCTATGCAGTATTTGTCCAAAATAGTCTATTCAAAAGTACAAGTTTAACATAATGGTCCTTACTGAATAAGTACACAAAACAGTGTGATTACACTGGACATTAAACTCAACCTTATGAAGCAGACATATTACTGACAACTTGAATAGCGATCAAACCCCAAAAAACAATCCTGTGGTTCCAATATGGAGAATTTTCCATTTGCTTGCTTTTCAGTTATAGCAATTAGGAGTCAGGATTTCAAGACTCCAAATCACAAAATGTATCAAAAACAAATCATGTACTTTGTGAATTTTTGGAATGAATTAGAATATCATACATTTCCTAACTGACCACATTTAAAAAGTAGTTGACCCTGGTCCTGAGGGGGATGCGGGGTCAATTAGTCCTACTCCTGACAGAGCGAAAGGTCACAGTGCGGTCCCGACCTCTCCTCTGAAGCTCCTCCGAATCAAAGGCCTCACAGGAGAGGGGGAGTGAAAGAGGAGTGGAGCGATAGACGAGAGAGAGAGAGGACAGGGGGGAGAGGTCAGGGTTAGAACAGATCAGGCTATCTGTCTAATAATGCAGCAGTCAAAACAGGCCTTGTTGCTCGCCTGAACGCGACGTCGGCGGCTCTAAGCGACAGGACCGTCGTAGGAGGGTTTTACAGAGGCAGATACCTTGCTATCTCACAGAGATATACGTACAAGCGCTCTAGTCCTACCGCGTGTTTGCACTGCTGCTATTCAATGAATTCAAATGTATCATGCATACACTGCAGTACGTAATGGCAGGGGGTGAGTGTACTGTAGGCATCATTTGCCTGCTGAGAGAGAAACGATGTTCCGTATGGGAGGGTTTCATATTGGATCCGCGTTCTGCTGTGGCTCAGCTGTTATGGCGATGGCGTGTGATTGGGCCCGGGGGCTGACGGGACGGAGATGTACTGTAACAGAGCGGTACAGGTTGGGCCTTGTCATGGTCTGATCAAAAGCTCTTTGTGTCGCGCTGAGATCAGTCACCAAGGCAAACAGCTCACTAGAGAGACGGCTCCATGATGTGTCAGTGCTGATTTGGGTTTGTGGCGTTCCTCATTCAGGTGTGGTATCGCCAAAGGCCGGTGTGCTTGTTAGATGATATCAAACAGATGAGTCAGTGAGGATGGTAAATGTACAACATAACATTAAAGCTAAGGACTAAAAGGATTAAACAGCTGTAGAAAAAAATATTTAAAAATGCTACAGCCAAGCACGGCACTCGACATGCTTCATAATTTGAAGCTATTTCTGTTCGAAACATGGATATTTCCGATGTGGTTCTATGAACCAACATGCTATCATCATGCCGCCTATATTCTCATTAGACCAGAACCAGTGGCCATGTCAGAAAACAACATAGAAATGAATCAAAAATACAATTGATTAAGAAATTACATTATTATCAAATGTGCTGATCGATGGAGCAATGCAGGGATTTGGGTTAAAGGTGCAGTATACAGTTTGTGATTTCTTACAGGCTTAGGAAATTTTGGGAACGATTTTGAAAAAAGCAATTGACAAAATCCCTGGCCCCCCCTTCAGGCCTCACTCTAAAGTCACTCCTCAGAACTGGGGGAAAATAACTGTCACTCGTTAGGCAGGTAGGTAGGTTGACAGGCAGGTAATCCATCCAATCATTTCAAGTTGACAACTCAAAATGATTGGATGCACTTATTACAGACCTGCGACTTCCACGGATTACAGATTTATTTAATTTGAGTGTCAGAGCACTTTATTTATTGATTGCTGTTTGGATGTAATGACATTTGCAAAGATTATCTAACAAAAAGTGCTTCTGAGCAAAACAGTATACTGCACCTTTAATTGAGGTTTTGCTTACGGCAGCACTTCACCTCCTGGCCCGTCCAATATGCCTTGCAAATTAAAACCCGACCAGAGTCCAGAACCAGTGGGGTTATATTCATTTTCAGATAAATATCGACCCGACTGTGTGGTTATCATCATATTTACTGCTGTTAACTGCAGCAACTCTTACCCTCAAAGGCCCTGGCACCCGATGTCGGTCAGCAAAAGTAACTCATAAAATGTAAATAACACCAATCCAATTTAGATACACACAGATTAAGTACACATTGTGTGAGTCTCTGACTGCCTCTGCTGCAGTAGCAGAGTGGTGTAGCAGTCAGCGAGCTCTCCACCATTAAGTCATTCATTGATCAGTGATCAGGCCTGCAGATGAGCCGGGGTGGAAAGACTGCTGACTGACAGCAACACCCTCCCTGCTGCAGGTGCTGGCGCCCCCCAGACTCACCCACAGCAAGCTGGATCGATAGAGAGGAGAGAGGGGGGGATGGAGGGAGGGGTGGAGGGGCAAAGAGGAAGATGTGGGTCCGGAGAGAGGGGTGGGTGGAGGGGAGGGTGAGTGAGAGGGTGAGAGACTGAGCCAGAAGAAAGACAGAGGTGGGGAGAATAGAGCAGACAGACGGTTGGACGAGAATTGTTTTCTATGACTTAATCGCGCTCATCTAAAAACAAGCAGATTGACATCACTTAAAATCATAATAATTTGGGTCTACAGTATAATAGCTCCTTAGACGCACGCGCCCTCTCACTGAGGGCCACTTCCTGTTCTTGACCCTGTCTGGCGTCGGAATTATGGTCTCGAGCTGAGAGAGTCCAGGAGTTGTCTCTCTGCTTCACATCGCTGGCCGGCGTATAGTTGCGTGATGAAACCTCCTCACTATGCCAGGGTCAATTTTGCTACCAAATTGGGTGAAAACGGCAGTCTATATGCACATTTTTTGTATCATAAGCAAAGTAGCTATGTGTACAATCATATTAAATAAAGTGAACAAAGAATGCAGCCGTTATCGTGGTTAATTAGGGCTATTGCAAGGACATGCTTTGCTATGGCTAATGAATACGGACCAGAGTTGATTCTTGGTCAAGTCAAAAGGTCAGAAAAAACCCATCTAGACCTACAGGGACCCAAATACGAGGTGTTGGATTAAATCTACAGTAGGAAATGCCATGTATGTCAGAGTAGGGAGGACAAAGAGCACCATACTGTAAATGCAGCCCCACTCTCTATCGAGCACTTAGGATAAGCACAGGAATATCTCCCCTCTCCCCCAATAAATCGCTTTTAGACTCAGTCCTGAAAGTGGTTGTTGCAAACTAGGCCTCAGATTGCATTTCCTACAGCCAAGAAGAGCCAGTACAGTGCTGTGCTAAGGAGGAAGTGTGTTCTGCTCCAGGATTGAATGATCAAACAAAAACAAGTGAGAGAGGATGTGAAAGTTTGTAAGAGAGAACACCATGACCGGCTGGACTTTGTGGACACCACATTGCAGAAATGAGACTGACAAATACGACTAATGGGGCTTTCCCTAGGGCTTCACATCAGTGGATTGATATAGTTGCTAATATTAGGGTTATTTGTAGATTTATTACGCTTAATTTGGTTTTCAATTTGTCTAGTTGATACTGTACCTTTAGAGTAGGCTAGCCCACTTCTATTAAGAAAAAGGGCTGTGAGAGATGGAAATATTTAATTTCCATTGTTGAGCAGATGCAGGCCAGGCTCAGGCCACTTTTGGACTCAGCAACGGGTCTTAGGCACTTATTTCTTGTGACCTGTCGCCATCTCCTGGACAAAATAACAAATTGACGTGTTCACCATTGGCCATTTCAGAAAATCACTGTTGGTGACAGAAGTCTCGAGGGCATCCTAATTTCTATAACATGCGCCCGTGTCGTTAAATGTAAAATAAAATAGGAAAATAAAGAAATGATTAACATAACTGGCTTATTGGGGTAAAAGACTTAGCCTATTATTTAAGAAAATAGATTGTGCCGTAGCCTAGCAGTGACGACGCCGAGTTTTGGGTCCGATGGGTCATTGAGAAAAGTTGATATGGACTGTAGGCCTTTACTGTACGTGTAGGCTACTTTACAAGTAGTCACTAGCCATATGCAGTGCAAAATGCAGGCTATACGAATTACACATTGTAGATCTCACACAGAAAGCTGTTTCTGAGAAATAGCCTACAGCAGGCCTATTTACAATGGCCCTAAAACATTATCAGCTCACAGGTCTGTCCGGCTGCATCAACATCAACACCACATGACCCAATCACACACGCATCGAACCCCGCGCCCGTCGCCAACATGCTACAATCACTGCCTTGCCATCTCTCTCAAATGCCAGATAGGCTATCAGAACATGACAGAAACATTCGAGACTTTGGCTTATAATGAAATAATCTAGACGTTTCATGTAGGCATATTCCTATATTACACGAGGGGCACTAGGATAGGACATCATTTTAAATATAAAAAGGTGCTCTGCCAATCTTTGATGGGACAAGCAAGCCCCCACCGCGGTTCCGACTTTGCTCTATAGACTGCATGCGAAATGTGTCAACATTTGTCTAACACCAAAATCGTGGATTTAAAGGGCATCGAATCAGACTCATGGATGTTCTACTAATACATCCATGATCAGACTACATTTCCTTCCTGTATCCCTTCCTGTTGCCTATTTTTGTCTGGCGCGCTCATACAATCACAGCCCTCTCATAGGCTACGCTTCTAAACCTAGCCAGTGTAACTGCCTATCAGCGGCCACCCGTGCCCACATGATACCAACCTTGTCCTGATGCCAGTTTCGTTTTCGGAAGAAAGGGGACCAGGGAGGCAGTGGCAAGGGACACGGGTCAGGGTATCGCAACTAGGCTATTTATGAAGAGTGACTTTACTGTCTACGCTGTTTGCTCATCATACCACCACGTCAGCATCGGTGCATTCACCAGCGCGACTACGGAGCTGCGTCTGTTTGCTCGAGCTTGAGTTTGTCACGGCGCTGTAATAACACAACAGAGATCACTAGGTAAGGACAAACGTATTCAGTTTATGTCTGCGCAGTCATGTCGTATGCGATCAGTATAAAATATAAAGATAAAACAATAATAACGATTTTGGTCAATGGTGTTACTGGTTAGGATCACATTGCATCTGTAGTGAACTGTTTGGATACCATCTTTTTTGTTTTTATAAAGCATACTGTATGCAAACTTAACAGCAACCAATACGGAATATCAACAAATACTCCACTTCCTTGAATGACTCAATGTGGTAATATGATACCAGATCAGATCCTGCTCACCAACCACAACAGCTGTTTGGCTCGGTTTCTCACTCACCGGTCCCAACTCCATTACAGCTCTGAACCAGAATCCACCCGAAGCTATGAACCGTCCACATTCAGCCCTCTTCTTCCTCTTGGTCACCTGGTGCTTCGGTGTCCTCGCCGCCCGCCCTGGCCTGCGCCTGGCCTCCCTGAAGACCGGCTGCGAGGTCCGACGCGACCAGGCCGACTGCAGCCACCTCAGTCTCAAGGAGATCCCCACCGACCTCCCCAGGAACATCACCGGCCTGGACATGTCCCACAACCGCATGGTGGCCCTGAACCCGGCCTCTCTAGCCCTTTACCCCGGCCTCCGGCACCTGAACTTGAGCTACAACAGCCTCAAACAGCTCCCGGCGGGCATGTGTAAGGCCCTGGGCGCGCTCAGGCTGCTGGATGTGCAGAACAACGAGGTGCACCTGCTGAAGGAGAACGACCTGAGTCACTGTGGCAACCTGACACACCTGAACCTGGGCAGCAACAGGCTGAAGATCGAGGGGGGCACCTTCGCCCCTCTACAGGTAGGTCTGTGTACGGGCGGGGTTGAGGGACAGGGTTTAGACGAAAGGTGGGGGTCATAATGATTATTATATTATTATGATAAGTATGATATCGCATATTCACAGAAATGATCTAAAAATCTACAAATCTGGGCTGATGGACGTGCATATGTTTAAGAATATTGTGGTGCTTTTTTGTTGTTACTAGAACATCTACTTTTCTATTTCTAGAGCCTGACTCTACTTAACGTGTCCACCAACGACAACCTGCAGTCAGCGAAGTTGGGCTCCAAGCCCATGCTCCCCCGGCTGGTGACCCTCATCCTCTCAAACAACGCCTGGCTAACCGCCCTAAAAAAGGACGACTTCTCATTCCTCAACCAGTCCTCATCCTTTAGAGTCCTCGACCTGTCGTTTATTCCTCTGAGATTGGTAAGAAGTTACTGAGAAAAGGGAACTGTTGTCCACTCCTACTGTATTTCATTTCCAGATTGTGTTTTCATTTCCACCTATCTGCCGTCAGGGCAGTCTGACAAATGCTTAAGGCTGAAAAACAGGTAGTTTAAAAATAGTGATATAATTTTATATTTCTAGCCCTTTATTTGTATGTACAGCAAGGCTGGAAATCATATACAGAATATGCATGGTAGCAATAGGCATAAAAAAGGAAGGACTATACATCCATACATACAGTATGTGTATAGTATAGAATAGAATACATTTTGTACATGCATACATCCAGTCTGTATAAATAGATATGAAAGACTCATCTCTTGAAAATTAGATGAGTCTTTACCTGGTTAAATAAAGTAAAATAATAATAATAATAAACATAACATACAGTAGCTAGATTCCAGACTACTCCATTACTTCATTCTACTGGACTACTCCATAAATTTACACTGCAAGTTAGAGGCAGTGTACTTAATATCTCTCACCTGATTTTAGTTTCCAGTGCTGTATATTCCCATGCTTTTAGTAACAACATCATGTATCATGACGAAATAGGACATTGTACATTAAAAAGTTTTGACAGCTTATCCTCAACTTGAGGCTATTATAAACACCCTTACCGTCATCTTCTCATTACAGATTGAGCCTGGTTGCTTTAAGCCCATTGCAGCCATAGAAGAATTAACCATGGATGGGATAAATCTCGCCACTAGGCTCACACCCAAACTGTGGGAGGAGCTGTCTGGGAGCGCCATTCGTAAGCTGTCACTTAAGAACACACGACTGGTTACCGTAACAAATATGACCTTCAAGGGCCTAGAGAAGACCAATCTGACCTCGTTGGATCTGGCCTACAATAACATGGCTAAGATTGGGGAGGGTTCCTTCAAGTGGCTGACTGAACTACAGCATCTGTCACTGGAGCACAATAACCTCAAAAACCTGACCAAGGAAATTCTCCAGGGGCTGGGCAACCTTAAACTCCTCAACCTGAGGAGGGCACTGGTGAAGGGCAAAGCATCCACCACCCCGATCATCTACAACTTTGCCTTCCAGCCACTCGGCGCACTGGAGAGCCTGATCATGGAGAACACAGCGTTTCGAGAGATCCAAGAGCACACCTTTTCGGGTTTGACCAGTCTCCGCTATCTACACCTGGGCTTTGCCAGTTGCACGTCGCTCAAGACCATCAGCAACCGGACCCTCGTTTCTCTCGCCTCTTCCCCTCTTCAGACCCTCAACCTGACGGCCACAGCCATCTCCCACCTGGGTCCGGGGGCGTTCTCCAGCCTTGGGAACCTCACCACCCTCCTGCTCGCCTATAACTTCATCATCCAAACCCTAACAGGGGCAGAGTTCCAAGGCCTGGACCAGTTGCAGGAGCTCACACTCTCCAAAAACCTGCAGAGGATCCAACTAAGCACCACGTCCTTTGTTAGCGTACCCAGGCTCAGGACCCTGATGCTGAACAAAGCTATGAACGGCACCCTGGATATGAATCCTTCTCCGTTTAAACCCCTGTCCAACCTCACCCACCTGGACCTCAGCAACAACAACATTGCCAACATCAATGCAGGTCTCCTGGAGGGACTGGAGCACCTGGAGGTTCTGAAACTCCCGCACAACAACTTGGCCCGACTTTGGAAGAACGCCAACCCGGGCGGGCCGGTGTTGTTTCTCAAGGGGCTGCGCAGCCTGATCGCCCTGGATGTGGAAAGCAACGGACTGGACGAGATCCCCAGAGAGGGTCTTCGAGGGTTGACCAACCTTCGTGAGCTCAACCTCAGCGGCAATATCCTGAACCATCTGGAGGACTCGGTCTTCGACGATCTGACGTCACTTCGGGTTTTTCGTCTTCAGAAGAACCTGATCACTTCTGTGAGGAAGGAAGTGTTCGGCCCGGCTCTTGCCGACCTCAGCGAGCTGGTCATGGACAAGAACCCTTTCGACTGCACATGCGAGAGCGTCCTGTGGTTTGTGACCTGGCTGAATAGGACCAACGCTAGTGTCCCGGGTCTCGGGGAGTACAAGTGCAACACCCCCCCCCTCTACTTCAACCGCACGGTCGTGCAGTTCGACCCGCTTTCCTGCAAAGACATGACGCCGTTCTTTGCGCTCTACGTACTGAGCAGCACCATGGTTCTTACCCTAATGGCGACTGCGTTTTTGTTCCGGTTCCACGGATGGAGGATTCAATTCTACTGGAACATCCTGGTCAACCGGACTTTAGGTCTGAGTGACACCAACTCTGTGGAGGGGAGGGGATATGAATACGATGCTTATGTCATTCATGCCGAGGAGGACCTATGCTGGGTGGAGCGAAGCTTGCTCCCCATGGAGGACAAGCAGTATACGTTTTTCTTGGAGGATCGCGATTCGGTACCAGGCAGCCCACGGCTCGAGTCCATCGTAGAGAACATGAGAAATTCCCGGAAAATCATATTTGTCGTCACAGAAAGTCTTCTCCAAGACCCGTGGTGTAGACAGTGAGTTCAACAGATATGCTGCTGTTTTCAGAATGCCTTTATTTTGTATACTGTGAGATTAAAGGACTATTTGGAGCATGTGAGAAAAGAGCAGAAGTGAAAATTCCTAAGAGTCATACCATCACAATGACAACTTCAACATGAGTTGCTCTCATTTCCTGAAATGAAACACTTTCTTTACACCTTTAGTATTTACCTTGTGTTGTGCTTCAAACAGGCCTCAGAACGTACAGTATGCGTGTTATAACAAGTGAGCCAAGAAAATGACAGTGAACAAAGTAATCCCTCCCACTTTTAACCAACCCCTTTGTCTCCCTCTCTTCACCACTTCTCCCTGCCCCTCTCCCCTCCCCCAGGTTCAAAGC
Organism: Borostomias antarcticus; assembly: GCF_949987555.1. NCBI lineage: Eukaryota > Metazoa > Chordata > Actinopteri > Stomiiformes > Stomiidae > Borostomias > Borostomias antarcticus. The sequence goes on from NC_140253.1 coordinate 6,416,086, forward strand.
CCACCACGCCCTCCACCAGGTGATTGAGGACAGCAGGGACGCGGTGGTGCTCATCTTCCTCCAGGACGTGCAGGACTACCGGCTGTCCCGCTCGCTGCTGCTGCGCAGGGGCATGCTGCGGTCGCGCTGCCTGCTCCACTGGCCCGCGGAGAGGGAGAAGATCCCCGCCTTCCACCAGAAGCTGCGCATCGCCCTGGGCACCACTAACACGGTGCTGCGGCAGTAGCAGCCGCGGTACTTTCACAAGTTCCGGAATCAGAAGGATGTTTCGGTGTGTGGCGCCGACCCGGAACGCCGCTTTACCTCGATCTTGTCTGTTTAGCGGAAGGAAGCGAGTGCGCAGTTGTGTGGCTCTCGTTTCACGGGTTAAGTATGTTAGGAGCTTTCTTTCAGCAGGCTGGGATTTTACAGAAATGCGCTTTCTGGGCAAAGCTTGAGCTCATAGTGTGTGTAGCTGAGAATATGTGGCAAGTCAGACCCAGATCAATCACTATTCGTAGCCTATTATACATACTGTCAAATGCTCGGTGCACTCCTTTCTACCTGAGGGTTTTTACTGCATGACTTGCTTCATACATGTGGCCCACAGCTCATATTGTTTTAGGGGTTGATTAAACATAATTGGAAAAATATACCCAAAAGATCAACACTACTAAATGTACATAAAAAAACATTTAAAATACAGATTATTTTAAAAGAATTGTTGGGATTTTAGGCAAGTACAGTTCATATTTGGTCGTTTAAGAGAAGATGCTGGTGTACTTCTTAGATAATGTCCAAAGTTGAGTCTTCTGATTTCTTGTATGATTATGACATCTAGTGGTTTTGAAAGCTTACTGCGGGTCTTATATATCCATGTTTCTAACTGCAGGTCTCATATATCCGTGTTTCTCTTTGTCTTTTTGCTTGATTTGTATGGTTTGTACTTCTGGTTTTCAATTTGTCTTAGTTTTAATGCAGTTGTCTTAAGCATTTCTGTCATCATTCTAATTGTAACACGTTTCTGGACTTCAATACCAAACTCAAAAGTAACCCAAATAAAGGCAGCCAAGAAACTTTATAACAAAATCTTACTTTTTTCATTTAAAAAAAATCCAAAGCAATTTGCAATTATGAGCTTGTGTTGGGCTTAAGTGTCTTGCTCAAGGACACAACTGTAGCCAGTCCCAGAATCTGGAAGGGCTCTAAGAAGGACAGAAGTAAGCCCTGAGGCATTCAGGAGGTGGGTGCACTACCCCTTCACCTCAGGGAGAGGATGACAGAGATTGGTGAACTGCTGGTTGAATCAATACTTGTCTTTAAAAACAATGATGGTCTTATTGACTGTCTGATTGCTTATTGATTGCTGATTGGATCAATACAGTTTTAATTTTGGTCTTATTGACAACCATTAGCCACCAAATGTATTAAATGCATAGCAGTTAATGTAATAGAACTTCAACATCTTTTTTCCTCAAATGTCCTTGATGAGCCATGCCAAAGAGAGCAGTTCCATTTTGACACGTCAAAGCAGGTACAGTAAACAGTAACTGATCAAATCAATGATGGTCCCTTTCTATTTAGTGTGTCACAGCCATGGTGTACCAGTGAGCCAGCATGCACAATATCAGGGCCCTGGCCCACCTGGCCCATTACACCTTGCTTTGGCATCTCAAAATAGCTGCCGTGAAAAGGGCCTATTGGATGTGTTGTAATAATTGGCTGTGTGTTGCTTCATTCACACCAACCTTTGATTTTATGGCCCTCATCTACAATTTATTTTGCTGACCCACTGGCAGGAAGCCCAGAGGTGAATGGCCCAAAAAGTGGATAACAGGTCACTGACTGAAGTCCAACTGGAATAAGGGGAAGCTAAGAAAACCTTGCAGCAAAGCACAGTCAGATACTGAACCTACTGTAGTGTGTCCTTCTTCAACCTCAGATAGAGTTGTTAACACTGCTTGGACATGGCTGTGCTGGGGGCCTCTATTCTGGGGCTGTTAGCGCTTAGCCTCTTCATTGCTCTCCTCACCTACAAGCTGCTCAGCGCTTACCTGCACAAATGGAACATGATGAAGCCCATCCCAGGGATCGGAGGCACGCTTCCCATAGTCGGCGATGCGCTGCAGTTCAAAGCCAACGCTGGAGGTGAGAGAGGAGAGGATTACACATCAGAGATGTTGATTACACAGGGGCAGTACTTAAATACTGCTGAAGCCATTTTATAACAATGCTCAATGTCTTTTCTGAAAGCATGGAAATTGATATGAATTGTATTTTGTGTCCAGTGTGAGCAACGATATACTATAAAAATGCATCACTCAACAGTCACATTTTCAGGTGCCAAAATGTTTTTTTTGTGTGTTATTATTATTATTTTTTTTTAAAGGTGTATTGTGTAATTTTTTGGCGGCAGATTGCAACCAACTGGATACAATTAACGGACTTGGCAGAAATGGAATATAATAATATTCACATGTGCTATGTTTTAATTAGTGTATAATCCCATTAAATTATTTTTGTGTTCTCATTACCTTAGAATGAGCCCTTTATATTTCTATAGGGAGCAGGTCCTTTCCACAGAGAATGCCATCTTGCACCATGTAATTGTATTAATTTGGTTGCAATCTGCAACCTCACCTCTAGATGCCGCCACATATTACACACGGCACCTTTAATTATCCTTATTATTTCATCAGAATTCTTTAGCCAGCTTATCGACTTCTGTATGCAGTTCCAGAATGCTCCACTACTGAAAGTCTGGGTTGGACCGGTGCCGTTCATAGTGCTGTTTCATGCTGAAACCGTTGAGGTGGGCTTTCTACCAGCTGTCATCAATTACAAAACAGAGCTAAAAGACTGACTTCAGGCAAAGCAGTAATATATAAACATAGACTTGTCAGTAGACACTGCCCCCTACTGCTATAGCAGGAGGTGCAGTAAGTGTCCCCATGCTGTTGTTCAACCAGGACACAATGAAGATTAAGTGGGTCATCTTGCTCTTGCAGTGTCTAGCTATGCGGTTCATTACCCAATAAGGCCCAGAGGTTTCTTGGCCCATGTGTTTGACGTTGCGATGCCTTTGCTCTGTCTAGATGTTGCTGACCAACACGGTCCACATGGACAAGGCCTACCTATACGAGTTCCTCCACCCGTGGCTGGGCACTGGGCTGCTCACCAGGTCGGTGTCCGCAGACATGGAACAATGCTCGGGGTCTACTGTACTGTACCTTCTTCCTAGCTATGGATTAAGCCAAACTGAGATTCTCCATTGAACTGGCTCCTTCACGTGAAGAGTAATCTGTGCAATTTGAGCTAAGGGCGGCGGAGGTCGCACACATGGTTACAGAGGGGTTGGGTACTTGGCGTTTGAAAAATAACACAATTTTTGGTGCTTATGTGCCTATTCTCTTTCACACCTCTCTCTCTTGCTCTTTCTGTGTCAACCCCCGCCCCCCGACCAGCACTGGGACCAAGTGGCGTCGTCGGCGGAAGATGCTGACCCCCACCTTCCACTTCTCCATCCTGGCGGAGTTCCTGGCCGTGATGAACGAGCAGGCGGAGGTCCTGGTGGCGAGGCTGCAGGAGCGGGCGGGCGGGGGGCCCTTCGACTGCTTCAGTCACGTCACCCTCTGCGCGCTCGACATCATCTGCGGTCAGGGCGGGGGAGTGTGTGAGAGTGTGTGTGTGTGTGCGGGGAGGGTGTGTGTGTGTGTGTGTGTGTCTTTTTGGCCCAGTACTACTGCCACTAAAGTCACGTTGTGTGTGTTATCTTTTGTCTATATCAGAGACGGCCATGGGTAAGAAAATCTACGCCCAAAGCAACTGTGACTCAGAATATGTCCGCAGCGTGTACAAGTAAGTCTCTCTTTCTGACCCTCATAGAACAGGGTCTGGTGGACTGTCCCCTCTCTCACAACAACAACTGGGTTTATCAAGCGTGTCATCAGTACAAACAGTTGCACAGATATCGTCTACTGGGTGTAGTTGATTTACAGGAACACTCAGTTGTGTGTGTATTGTGTGCGTGCGTGTGCATGCATGTGTGTGCTGTTGTTTTTCACTTTGGAGTAAACACAATCTTTTTCAGTCTAGGATCTTTCTATCTTAGACTAATCTTGGCTTATATGTGCAAATGACTTTCTAACTCATATTGTAAAAAGGACAAAAAGTGGAGGTTTTGGACAACAAAAACTAAGCATTCTCTGTAAGCTCATACCCTTCTTGAAGACATTGAATATTAACTCATTACATTTACCATCATTCTTTGCTCTTTTACCTCTCTGTTATTGCTGTAGAATGAGTGACATAATTTCCAAGAGACAAAGAATGCCGTGGTACTGGCCAGACTTGATCTATAACTACTTTGGGGAGGGCAATGAGCACAACAAGAGCCTCAAGGTCCTCCAGTCCTTCACGTCCAAAGTAAGACACTTTACGTTGTCACGTAACAGGACGCAAGCTTAAAGGAGTTACACTACAGTATATAGATAAAAGTACTGGGACACCTACATTACACCTACAGGAGTGTGTGTGGGGGAATCTTTGCCCATTCATCCAGAAGAGCTTTCATGAGGTCAGACACTGATGTTGGACGAGAAGGCCTTACATCACCAAGCGCAATGCCAAGTGTTGGATGGACTGGTGTAAAGCACTGGACTCTGGAGCAAGGTTATAATAGTTTTGCTTTTTTCATTAGTTTTTATTTTTATATCGTTTTAACTTTTTGTGTTCAATTTCAGTTTAGTTTTAATTAGTTTTAAAAGAAGATTTGCTAGTTTAGTTTATTTTTTATTTTTTGATAATGCTTAGTTTTAGTTTAGTTTTTATTAGTTTCAGTATTAGTTTTAGTTTTTTTTTTTTTCTGCGCTAGCCTAGTGCCTAGATCTCGAGAGCTCATCTTGCTCTCTGTGCAAAACAAACCATCTGGCGCACGTCAGATTACTTCTGCGCAGGGGCACAGCTAAAGAAATAATGGAGGATAGATTTAATATCCACCCAAAATACTAGGCTTATGTATGAAATGAAAAAGACTAAAACTAAGGACATTTTCTCTACAATTTTAGTTTATTTTAGTTAGTTTTGTAAACACACAATACAGTTTTAGTTAGTTATCGTTTTTTTGTAAAGTCTATTTTTTTTTTTTATTTCAGTTAACTAAAATGTTTTTTCACACCTAGTTTTCGTTTTTTAGTTAGTTTTCGTTAACTATAATAACCTCTGGAGCAGTGGAAACGTGTTCTGTGTTTCTGCCTCTTTATCTGGCAGTCTGATGGATGAGTCTGGGTTTGTCGAATGCCAGGAGAACGTTACCTGCCTGACTGCATGGTGCCAACTGTAAAGTTTGGTGGAGGAAGGATAATGGTCTGGGGTTGTTTTACTGTGGTTGGCCTAGGCCCCTTCCCCAATCAAACACCTTTGGGATGAACTAAAACAGAGATTGCGAGCTAAGCCCTCTTGTCAAACATCAGTGTCTGACGTCACAAATGCTCTTCTGGATGAATGAGCAAAAATTCCCACACACACTTCAAAATCTTGTAGAAAGCCTTCCCAGAAGAGTGGAAGCAGTTATAGCTGCAAAGGGGGGGACAAACTCCATATTAATGCCCCTGTATTTAAAGTGGGGTGTCATAAAAGCTCCTGTAGGTGTAATGTGTAGGTCTCCCAATACATTTGTCCATATAGTGTGGTTTCCCCACCGTCCTTTGTGTTGAGGTTCATCTCTCTTCACTGACTGGAACTCTCCTCCCCAGGTGATAAACGAGAGGGCGGAGTACATGGCCTCCACTGAGTCGGACAGCCAATCGAACCAGGGTGCGAGGAAGAGGCTGGCCTTCCTGGACTTGCTCCTGGAGACCACGGACCAGGACGGCAACAAGCTGACCCACCAGGACATCCAGGAGGAAGTGGACACCTTCATGTTCAGGGTCTCTGACAGTTTGCTTGCGTCACATTGCCGAGGCACCATTTGACTCACCAGTTTTACAGATTCTTCCTCAAAGTAAAGAGATGCAGCGCTGTTATCAAACGGACCTCTGTGACCCGACAGGGTTGTTTATCTGAGAGAAGCCGATGGCTCCGCGCCGCCTCTGACGGTTTGCTCGCGTCATGTCGCCGAGGCACCGTTTTTATACGGGGGAACAAGTTGACGAAGTGCCTCGTGTTTTTGTCTCCCCCCTCTGGCAGGGTCACGACACTACAGCCGCCGCTATGAACTGGGCCATTCACCTGCTGGGCTCCCATCCCGAGGTCCAGAGGAAAGTTCAACAGGAGCTCTGGGAGGTTTTCGGTAACTCCCACCAAATCCTCACAAACACTTTTATTTTTTATTTTTTAAACAAAATCACTGCAATCGCTTTGCTTTTATCCATTGTTGTCCCAAGCAGGTGTGCCCAAACAACCGTCCAGTCATCCTAACATCCTAGTCTCTGTCTTTATACTAACTTGTGTCCATACATCGGTGTGACGTCCAAACTTGTATCCCCCCACGCTAAGGTGTGTCGGACCGGCCGATCAACACAGAGGATCTGAAGAAGCTCAAGTATTTGGAGTGCGTGATCAAGGAGTCACTGCGGCTCTTCCCCTCCGTGCCCATGTTTGCCCGCAGCATCTGTGAAGACTGCCACATCAGTGAGTGACGAGAGAGAGAGAGAGAGAGAGAGAGAAATTAGAGAGAGAGAGTGAGAGAGGCAGAGAGAGAGAGAGAAAGAGAGAGCGCTCCTACATGAGTCATTTGTTTTCATTTCTTTCAACGTCACTCATAGATTTTAGGCATTTGTGTTCAAGTCTGATGACGTAACTTCAGGGTGAATCGTTTTAAATGGGAATTCATTGGGTGGGAAAAGTTAGGAAGCGTGTTTGTTTATTTTGTTGTCCACAAAGGCACGCAGTGCAGTAACTAAAGCATTCAGTTTTTTCCCTCTCCGGCTACAAAACCTGACCAGACCAAACTTTTCCAGCGCCAGCCCGGTTGACATGTGCCTCTTGTGTGTGCGCAGACGGTTTCAAGATCCCCAAAGGTGCTCAAGCGGTGGTCATGCCCTATGCCCTCCATCGTGACCCGCGGTACTTCCCAGACCCGGAGCAATTCCGCCCAGAACGCTTCCTGCTGGAGAACTCAGCGGGGAGGCCCCCGTACGCGTACATCCCTTTCTCCGCTGGGCCCCGGAACTGCATTGGTGAGAATAAAAGAATGATAGACGAGTGTTGCACAATTCAATAAATAATGGGAGCCATTTTGGAAGGATGTAATTTTGAAAATGGCTGTTTCAGACAAAAGTGTATGTTTTGAGGCTTATATTGATCTGTTTGTGAATGTGTGCGTTGTGTGTGTGTGTGTGTGTGTGTGTGTGTGTGTGTGCGTGTTGTGTGTACATGAGTGCTTGACAAAGTGTGAGTCCGTGTTTATTTTGTTGCTCTACACTTTCGACCGCTCTCTTGATAAAAGGCAACAGGGCGAATCATTTGTATGGAATTCTACACTTGGTTTGAAAAGCAAACAAAAGTTGAGAATGAAATCAAAAACTTTTTAGGATAATTAAAGTACTACTTATAAAAGTCTTGTGAGGCTTACTGCAACAGCAACATGTCTTTATCCCAGTATATCCCAGGGTTACTGTAGCCTTTGCAAGCACATAATTGTACAAGCTACAGTTTAACATATCAGATTAATAGTTTGAGAGACGCTAACCAACCCAACTCTTGCCCCAAATCTGTAAGTTTAAACGACGGCCTAACACTAACTATTAATTTTGTCTACGAAAACTATGAACATTTAATGGGAAGTGATTCAAACAGAATGCTGAGATTTTGGGGCAAGGAGGCAAGGAGAGAGCATAGAAATGTAATTCAGTAGCTTTGTCCATCAGTCTAATAGATGTTTCCTCCAGGAGTATATGAGTTAAATAATGCTTACACTTTAAACTTAAATTTTAGTCGAATGTACTGATTTTGTACGTACACAGAATCTTAATGCTATTTAGTCAACTAAAAGTAGACTAAAACTAGACGACTAAAATTAGACTAAAACTAAATAGCATTTTAGTCAAAAGACTACAGTGTATGACTAAATCAAAATCTAAATTTGCTGTCAAAATTAACACTGACCTGTAGCAAAACTCCTTCTGTAACTCCGACTCCTCAGGTCAGCGATTCGCCGTGATGGAGGAGAAGGTTGTCCTGGCGTCCGTCCTGCGCAACTTCAACGTGGAGGCGTGTCAGAGGCGCGAGGACCTCCGGCCACTAGGGGAGCTCATCCTCCGTCCTGAGAGAGGCATCTGGATCAAACTGGAGAAGGCGACGCCAGCCTCCCAGACAGCACATTATTAATTCCCTGTTGAGAAACACAACTTGCCTGGTCATCCAGCAACCAAGAATTAAGTGTTATTGTACTGTTATTCAGTTTGGGTCATATTTAGGCTGAGTGTGTTAAAGCTAGCTACGGTACTTGGTACTCAACCTCATATAGTATTTAAAACAATAACCAGTCAACATGAACAATATTAGCAGAACAGAACGCCACTGTGATTCTACTCTAGAAGTTTCTTCAGTGTCCTCAATGGCCTCCCAGAAATCCATCAAAGGCCCGAGAATCACAAAGAATAGAACAGTCTTTTGTGCTCCTCTTTTAACAGTCTAGTAGGCCTATGCCTTGTGATGCTCGAACTCTTTGACTCTCTCACTCACCCTCTTTCTCTCTCTGCCTGCAAACCACGCTGGCCACTTCAAACACCATCCGTCTGCCTGTCCGTCCGTCTGCCTGTCCGTCCATCTGCCTGTCCGTCCATCTGTCTTTTGACGCCTCCTTCTGTGGTCTCTGCATGCTAGAACAAAGTCTTTCTTTCTTTCTTTCTTTCTTTCTTTCTTTCTTTCTTTCTTTCTTTCTTTCTTTCTTTCTTTCTTTCTTTCTTTCTTTCTTTCTTTCTTTCTTTCTTTCTTTCTTTCTTTCTTTCTTTCTCTTCCACTAGACACACTTTAGGCTACTACATAAAGTAGGAGCACACAGCTACTATAATTCAAACGCTGCATATATGCAGCACATGCACGCACGCACGCACACACACACACACACACACACACACACACACACACACACACACACACACACACACACACACACACACACACACATTACCTTGCATGGTCCATGTCTGGTCTGGTGTGACCGTGTGATGTATCCCTCTGTTTGGCTCTCTCTTTCACCTTTTCTGCTACTCCTTTGACATCATCGGGGAGTCGACCCCAGCTCAGTCCCAGCCGTGAAAGATGCTGGTGAGTAAACCATTCCTGAAGTAATGACTAACAGTCTAGCAGAACACACATCTCCACAGTACGTCATCTAAAACAACTAGACCCATTACTCTCGCAGTGCCCTTCTGCAAACCACTGGCTCGGCAAGTAAGAATTTTTCCTGCTACATGACTTTTATGTTGTTATCTTTGTTTTCTTGTTTGTGATTATATGTGGCGGAGATGATTTGATGTATCGGATATGCCATAAAAATGGACCTACGAAAACATATGGTGCAATATGCTGTAGTGTCTGTGTGTGTGTGATTCATGGAGTCATGGGAGTGTGAAATTGTGGGAGTGTGGCTTAGGCCTACAGGACATGGACAAAAAAAAAGTATTTTGTTGCCCCGAGTTTAAAGACTGTCTCAAATAGCACAGGTGAAATGAAAGTACTGATTTTGAAACCATGATCATTTACGTGCTATAAATGGTATATTTTCAGATCGATAGACAGACAGACAGACAGACAGACAGACAGACAGATAGATAGATAGCAAGGCAAGTTTATTTATATAGCACATTTCATTCTCCATGTTTTGTTTTAACTCTAGGGACAGAAAGCAGACCTGTGCCAGACGACCTGAGGGGTCTGGATGGTTCATAGCGTATGAGCAGACCAGAAATATATTTTGGCCCTAGACCATTCAGTGCTTTGTAAACCAACAGCAGTATTTTAAAGTCAATTCTTTGACAGACAGGAAGCCAGTGTAAAGACCTTAGAACTGGTGTGATGTGATCCACTTTCTTAGTCTTAGTGACGACTCGAGCAGCAGCGTTCTGAATCAGCTGCAGCTGTCTGATCGATATTTTAGAGAGACCTGTAAAGACGCCGTTACAGTAGTCGAGTCTACTGAAGATAAATGCATGTTTGCAAGTGCAAGTTTTTCCAAATCCTTCTGGGACATAAATCCTTTGATCCTTGATATATTCTTCAGGTGATAGTAGGCCGACTTTGTAATTGACTTAATGTGGCTGTTGAAATTCAGGTCTGAGTCCATGACTACACCAAGATTTCTGGCTTTGTTTGTGGTTTTTAGCATTACTGATTGAAGTTGAGCACTGACTTTTAATCGTTCTTCTTTGGCTCCAAAAACAAAGACAGTTTTTGTTTAGTTGGAGAAAGTTCTTGCACATCCAATCATTGATTTGTTGAATGCACTTACTCAGCGCTTGTATGGGATCATAGTCCCCTGGTGATATGGTGATATACATTTGTGTGTTGTCTGCATAGCTATGGTAACATATTTTGTTGTTTTCCATAATTTGAGTTAGTGGGAGCATGTAAATGTTGAACAGAATAGGCCCCAGGATGGAGCCTTGGGGAACTCCACAGGTCATTTTTGTCAGCTCAGATTTGTAATTGCCTACAGGCACAAAATAGTTCCTGTCCTTTAAGTAGGATTCAAACCAGTCCAGCACTGTGCCAGAAATTCCCAGACAGTTTTCCAGTCGGCCTAATAGTATGTTGTGGTCTACCATGTCGAACGCAGCGCTGAGATTTGGCCATTATCTGTGTTTAAATGGATGTCATTAAATACCTTAATTAGAGCAGTCTCAGTGCTGTGGTGTGGTCGAAATCCTGACTGGAAGACATCAAAGCCATTACTTAGTACCAGGAAGTTATTCAGTTGTTGGAAAACAACTGGTAGGTAGGTAAGGTATAGGTACTATTTTTAGGGGCCAGGCAGCGTAGCTGCCGGAACCCTATTGTATTTGCCTATATTATTATTATTATTATTATTATTATTCTCCTTCCACTGAAGTCTAACTTCCCATGGACAAAAAATCACCAAAATTTGCACATAGCTCCAGTACTATATCCAAAGTCCTCAACCTGCATTGTAGGTCAATAAACCTGAAGGTGGCGCTACAGCAACAGTCTAAAGTTTAAAACTTAAAAAAATCATAACAAATCAGCCATAGGTGCTATCACTGTAAAACCACCACGTGAATGTAGTCCCAAGTGAGACAAAACCTTCATACACTTTGACCTTGCAGGAATTTTGAAGTCCATCACTCTGATTTCTTCATAAACTGTAAAACCTATCAAACATATCTCCTCCCACATTTTTTGTTCAATTGACACCAAAATTAATATACTGTATCTACAGACTGTCCTTACCAAAGGATCCTCACAGATTTTTGAAATATGAAAAATTGAGCCCACAGCACATCAAAAGGTTTCACTATTAACAGTTCTGTATAGTTCCTATTAATTCTCGCCAAATCAATGTCTGATCATCCTCATAAAGAGTGACAACATTGGCCACATATCCAAGATGTAGTATGATTTTTTTCAGAATTTTATCTCAAAAATTGAATTTTTAAAAATATGTTTAATTCTGTCCTCTGAAACCAACACTTCATACAGAGAAAACTACATTACCCACAATCCAACGCAAGCTCCACGAATCTGAGACATCGCTGTTGGCAACCCTACCCAACCCCCGCCGAGGATTACAATGACTAAATTGATTGATTGGCAACTGACTGAGTACACAGCTGCTGAAGTTAATGTTCAATTATGAAAAAAAAAAGCTAACAAAACCTGTAACCCACATTTTTCAATCAATTAATACTCAAGTTGCTACACTGGATCTTCAAACTGTCATTCACAAACTCATTGACCAGATTATTGAATTATCAAAATTGAGCTTACAATGCATTAAAATGTTTTACTTATTATTATTATTCTCCATCTTCCACTGAAGTCTAACTTCCTGTGGACAAAAAATCACAAAAATGTGCACATAGCTCCAGTACTAAACCCAAAGTCCTCAACCTGCATTGTAGGTCAATAAAGCTGAAGGTGGCGCTACAGCAACAGTCTAAAGTTTAAAACTTAAAAAAATCATAACAAATCAGCCATAGGTGCCATCACAGTAAAACCACCACGTGAATGTAGGCCCAAGTGAGACAAAACTTTCATACACTCTGACCTTGCAGGAATTTTGATTATTATTATTATTCTCCATCTTCCACTGAAGTCTAACTTCCCGTGGACAAAAAATCACCAAGAATTGCACATAGCTCCAGTAGTATACCCAAAGTCCTCAACCTGCATTGTAGGTCAATAAACCTGAAGGTGGCGCTACAGCAACAGTCTAAAGTTTAAAACTTAAAAAAATCTTAACAAATCAGCCATAGGTGCTATCACTGTAAAACCACCACGTGAATGTAGGCCCAAGTGAGACAAAACTTTCATACACTTTGACCTTGCAGGAATTTTGAAGTCCATCACTCTGATTTCTTCATAAACTGTAAAACCTATCAAACCTATCTCCTCCCACATTTTTAGTTCAATTGACACCAAAATGGATCTACTGTATCTTCAGACTGTCCTTACCAAACGATCCTCACAGATTTTTGAAATATGAAAAATTGAGCCCACAGCACATCAAAAGGTTTTACTGTTAACAGTTCTGTATATAGTTCCTATTTATTCTCGCCAAATCAATGGCTGATCATCCTCATAAAAAGTGACAACATTAGCCACATATCCAAGATGTAGTATGATTTTTTTTTAGAATTTTATCTCAAAAATTGAATTTTTTAAAATATGTTTAATTCTGTCCTCTGAAACCAACACTTCATACAGAGAAAACTACGTTACCCATAATCCAACACAAGCTCCACGAATCGGAGACATCGCTGTTGGCAACCCTACCCAACCCCCGCCGAGGATTACAATGACTAAATCGATTGATTGGCAACTGACTGAGTACACAGCTGCTGAAGTTAATGTTCAATTATGAAGAAAAGCAAACAAAACCTGTAAAAATTAATAAACATATCTCATCCAACATTTTTCAATCAATTAACACCAAACTTGCTACACTGGATCTTCAGACTGTAATTCACAAACTCATTGACCATTGTTGAATTATCAAAATCGAGCTTACAACGCATCAAAATGTTTTACAAATGTTTTACGATACGAATGTACAAAATGAACATTGGAATGTCAACTTTCCTGTTGTCCTATTCTCTCGCTTATTGCTCCTAAACTTGTCGGAAATTGCCTGGCCCCGCCTCATCGCTGCGAAGCAGCTTTAATTTCATCTTGTTTTTCAAGTAGTAGGTGCAATATGTAATTTCCCTGACCAGATCCTAAGAAGGTCACGAGGAGTCATCCTAGTAATAGGAATAGTAATCACAGTCTGACACAGTTATCAATGACCCCATTGATAATGCCAGGAGATGATTTAGGTGGGTGGGCGACTAGAAGCCGTGGACATGACACGGCCGATGATGAACGGTGTGTTCCTACGCCTCTGTTCAATCCTTTGAATTACTCAACACAGTGTTGATAATCAATCGTGGGGTAGAGTCTAATGGGTGTCTTGTTCCCAGATGGAGTCCAATTTAAACGTCTCATTAGGTCACATTGGTGGCTGTGGGTGTGATGTGATGGATTGTTGAGAGAGGTGAGATAATGTTTTATTTTGCAGGCTGGGAGCCACCCATCCCTGCCCCCCCCCCCATCTCATATGCGAAAGATGAGTTTCTACCGGCGGCCATTGTTTTCCTTGCAACAGTGTCATAAACATTACATAGTGTGGTCTGATTGGTCATCCTCACAGCATCTGAGTTTGAACTCTGACAGTTGATTCTGACAGTTGCGGTTTGAATTCTGACAGTTGATGATGGTTGGGTATAAAAGGGAATGTAGACTGTTGTTCTGGCTCTCTTTTTCCTCTTGCTCCTCTCTTTTTTCTTCTACTGCTCTTCCTCTCACCTCACTCTTCTTCTTTCTCCTTTTTCCCTGGGCTTTCTCCTCATAGGCCTGGGACATGAGTTCTCTCTCTCATCTCACATCACGGTGGTACAGTAGGGTAGGATCTAGACCTTTCATTTGTAACATATGTGCGTAATGACTAACGACCCTTCAAATGAGTCCAGAAGCCTGATGACTAATGACTGCTCCAATACTCTTTCTCTGCCTCTCTCTTTTGGGCTCCCTTGCTGTCTCTCTCAATTAAATTAAATTAAATTCAATATGCTTTATTGGCATGAATGTCGGGTGAACATTGAACATTGGTGAATATTGCCAAAGCGTCAAGGATAATACTGTACAATTCAATAATGACACAAGAAAACAATTTAACAGACCAATAGGTCATAGAATAGGTCAATAAAGACACAATTAACAAAAATAATATAAAATCTGCAGTAAGGCCTATAAGGGCAGGGAAATTAAAACAATAAAAAGGTATTATTTACATAAAGGGGGGAAAGGGAAAATGATAGGTCAGTTCTCCTGTCTCCTGTTTTCACAGGATCTTATGTAAACAGCAGCTAGTATGGCACACTCACTTATTTACCCAAGAATATAGTGGAGTTTTTTTGTCAGGACAAAGCTTTTCAAAGTTACATTGATTTGTGTTTTCAAATTTGGGGAAGTGTATTTTTCCTTCACATTTCTATATTTGGTGCAATTCAGAAGGAAGTCAATCAATCAATCAAAGCTTTATTTGTATAGCGCATTTCATACCCAGAGGCAACACAATGCGCTTTACAGAGAACAAGGGAGGTGGGCAGACATCCCACCCCTACATATTCCAGAGGAAGTGTTTCTCTGTCTCTACCTCTGCCTGCTCCTCTCTGGGTCGCCAGGTCGGTCTGTGTCGGCCTGTTTCTACAGCCAGGCTGTGTCCACCGAGCCTGTATCTGGTCAAGGTTTTCCTCAGTTGAGAATCAGTCACACTGGTCAGGTAGTCTGCCGTTGTGTACTGTCTGTTAAGGGACAAATATGTTTCTAGTTATTTTTGAGAACTTGTTACTTCTTTCCAATACCATTGATACATTTCTTTCTGTTTTGCTAAAATTTGGTTAGGCCAAATGAACTGAGGTATGTCTTGGGACTGTGCAGTGAGCCCTAGGACCAGCTGGTAGAGGGGACTCCTTTCACTACTCATCTCTTGGCACTGAGGGGCTTTGTAGTGGTAGGACTGGGGGTTGCTGGTTTTTAGATGGCTGTAGAATGTAATGGCTCGTTTTTGTAGATTTAATAATAATGGGGATTGGCCTAATTCTCCCCTGCATGCATTATTTGGGGTGTTTCTTTGTACATGAAGGATGGATTTACAGAATTCTGCATGCAGGGTTTCAATTGGATGTTTGTCCCAGCTTTTGTAGTCTTGTTTTGTTCTTGGTCCCCAAATGTCACTTCTGTACAATGCAATTGGTTCTATGATTGATTTGAAAATTTTCACCCAGGTCCGAATTGGTATGTCAATTTGAGTTTCTTTTGATTGCATAGAAAGCCCCCCCCCCTCTCTCTCCTAGTCTCCTTCCCTCTCTCCCTCCCCCCTCCCTCCCTCTGCCTCTCTCTATCTCTGTCCCTCCCTTCATTCTGTTTAAGGCTTTAGGCGTTTCCTGGTGAGTACACCAACCACAGAGTGCTTTAGCACCGGGGACGAAAGCCATGTAAATGGTTCCCCGGGCAAATTTAATTAAAATGCCTCCCCGGCACCCACTTTGATCTGTTCCAAAAAAACCTCATCTGATTTTGATGGGAGGGATATTAATCTTGGGTGACTTCCACAGGGAAGGGTTATTACTGACAAACTGGTCTCCGGTTAAGTGAGGTGGTTCAGTAAGACAAGGAACAACACCCTTATCTAGGAAAATGTCCAGCAACAAAAACCTAGAATAGAAAAAGAGGTGTAAAAACTCTTTCTAGTGCCAGTCACTTTCATTCGCGTTATTAATGTGTTGCCTTGCCTCGGTGCCAAAACCATTTCCGTTTCCCACACTTTGGGCCAAAAACAAAAATGTCTTCGCTGGCATGTCTTTGTTGAGATTTATTTTAGTATCACGGCTGATACATTATATTACAGCACTTATTAAGAACAGCACTAATTAAGAGTGGAATCATAAAGAATATTGAAGATTGATTGATTGCTGTTTAGTTTGGTAGTCAAGAGGGGGATGTACTAATTGCTTGCCACAGTGTGGCAGCAATGTTCCTCGTGTCTGTGCGTATGTGTGTGCATTTTGGAAAGAAATTGAGAGAAAAGTGAGTGTGTACTTGCATGCCTGAGTGACTGAGGGCTGGTCCATGTGAGAGACAGAGGAGAGGACTGTGGCTGTGTGTATGCGCATCGTGTGCTCACAAGCAGACACGTACTAGAGACACACAGCACCAGGAAATAACAGGAGAGATAGATCTATTGTGATAGAACACTAGGATGAACTATTGTGAACCGGTAAAGCTAAAACACATGCACACACACACACACACACACACACACACACACACACACACACACACACACACACACACACACACACACACACACACACACACACACACACACACACACACCCAGCCTTCTATCTTGAATTGGGGCCAAAACTCAAGGACACACACACATGCACACACACACGCCATGCGCACACGCGCACACACACACACACACACACACACGCGCGCGCGCGCGCACACACACACACACACACACACACACACACACACACAACAACATCCGTTCCCAACCTACAGTACAGTATATTACTTTAAACTCAGCCTTCTTCCCATCACACTGAACGACACCCCAGTGACCACTGACCACTGTTGACTCCTCCCGCTTCCTGGGCACCACCATCTCCCAGGACCTCAAGTGGGAGCTGTACATCAAGTCCCTCACCAAAAAAGCACAGCAGATGATATACTTCCTGAGGCAGCTGAATAAATTCAACATGCCATAGGTAATGATGGTAGTCTCTACACCTCCATCCTCGAGTCCATCCTCACCTCCTCCTTCACCCTCTGGTTCTCAGCCGCAACAGACAAAGACAAGGGAAGATTGCAGCGCATCATCCGCTCCACCGAGAGGATGATCGGCTGTAGACTACCATCCCTACAGGACCTGCATGCCTCCAGGACCCTAAAACGGGCCATTAAGATCGCAGACGACCCCTCCCATCCCAGACATCGTCTCTTTGACCCATTCCCCTCTGGCAGGAGACCACACGCTACAAAATCTTTCCCGCGGTCATCAGACTCATTAACAAGGCTTGCGTCCCCCCACGACGCCCGCCCCCTACCCCCCACTGACTCGACCTTTGAACCACTTGCACACGACCTCTGATTGTTCCACATACCCCAACGGCACAAACATTACACACACTGTATACATAAAACATTGCTCATCTATCACACTACACTCTGCAGGCACGCTGTACATACTGTACACTCACCAGAGTCTTGTATTTATTACGTAAATTGCATTTGTGCCTCCCTTTTTAACAATATATTGTATTTTGCATATTGCACTGTATTTTGTATTTGCACTATTTTTGTACTGCATTTGTCATGTCTTTGCACTGTCCTGTCCTGCACTCTGTCCTATGTCATTTGCAACAGCGTATGCCATTACCCTAGTCAAATTCCTAGTACATGTGTATGTGTAAAACATATACATGGCCAATAAAATGTACTGTATCTTGAATCTCTAATTGCTGCCGAGACTTAAAAGGGTAGTGTGCTATTTTGGATATCTAGCCCTATTTGTGGTCTACCATCAACCTGAAACATAGAGACCATAAGATACCAGTCTCAGTATGCTCTACTGTGAAATGTATCACAATCCGAATATTTGTATGTGTTTGGTGTGGCTTGGACATAAGCATTCCCCTGATGCTTGTCTTCACTGCTCCCATAGAGGACTATGTGCAAGTCATGAGTCATATTCTGGTCCCCTACTATTCATACTATTTGGATCGACCTAACAATGACCGCCAACTCAAGGTGAACCTATCCATCTGACATACATATCGATTAAAATAACTAATGATACATGAGTATAAGATATAGATCAATTAAGCTAAGCTAGAGCTACGGAGACAGAACCTAAACTATTGTATTGGCTACCATTTGAAATCCGAGGCCTTTGCCTCCATCCCCTTAATACACCCGTGGCTGACACACATGGTCTGGATCTGCTAACACCGCTGCCAGCCATCAGATAAACCCCGTCCATGTGAGCTACGCATCGATCCATTACCACCACAGCTGCTCCGAAGCAATGGTGGGGCCGTTAGGGTTTCTCGTTCTGCACACACGACACACGTCACAAGCTCAATACCACGTGAGGACACCTTCTGAGTCAGCTGCCAACTGTTTAGGAGGCCATTTAGATTTTCTTTAAAACTCACTTCCTGTTTAAGATTTTATGGGCACCCCTTCTAGAATGTCAAGGGTTCACCCAAGGGACATATGTATCAAATGTAATGCTTCTATCCACCACATAACCACTTTTCCATAATTCCCCCTACTACACTATAAGTGAGTGCCATATTATGACCCCTACTATCCATACTATCTGGATTGACCTAATACTGACTGCCAACTCAAGGCGAACTGATCCATATGACGTACAGATTGATCAAAATAAGCATATTGTGCTAGTGTCTGGAGTATGGGCTTAGTGGCTGTGTTGATGATAACCATTTTCTCACAAGGAAGATGATGTGGACACAGATCCCCTAACAAACATCCACATCACCTGGATTGTCCCTGGAAAATCCCCAAATGTTGGATAAACCCATCTCCGTGACGTATACATTGATAGTAGTAGCATTTGTAATCATTATTGATCTTCATACGTACTACTACTGACTTGGGCTCAGATCCCTTCTGATCCAAACCTGAAAAATGTCCTGAAAAATGACACCAGCTCCACATCCTTATAAGATACAGTACAGATCAATTAAGCTAAGCTAGAGCTCCGAAGACAGAGCTCATATGCTAGCATTTGAAATCCGAGGCCCTCGCCTTCATCCCCTTAATACACCCGTGGCCGACGCACATGGTCTGGATTGGCTAACACCACAGCCAGCCATCAGATAAACCCCGTCCGCGTGAGCTACGCATCGATCCATTACCACCACAGCTGCTCCGAAGCAAAGCCGGGGCCCTTAGGAGTCTCCAGTTCGGCACACATGGCTCAATACCGCCAGAGGACACTCGTGGGCCGATAAGAGGAAGCCATTTATCACGCAGGACATGGTTTATCATGCGGGACATGGTTTCAGCTATTTGTTCATGACCAGGGTGTGTACAATGAGGAGCATGACTGTTTGGACGGCAGATGGAAAGATTGAGTTTGGTTTGTGAAACCTGCAATCTTGCTTTTATAGTTCAGGATGACGATGCTCTCGTTTATGGCAGCATTTTTAATCAGCACGGGAGATGGCGTGATCTGCAGCAGGGAGACATGCCAGTTTCCCTTGAAGTCTCAACTCAGTCCAGCGTTGCTGTCGCCTCTGTTGTGGCGCCTCCAAGAGGTGAGCCCGGGCATTTCAGAGTGGAATCGGTGTTCTGTTCCACCCACATTTACAGTTGCTCTTACAGAGATACTGGGGTCAGATATAACATCCTCCGAGACATTCTTCACCTGCCTCGGAGTTAGACCCTACCCACCCCAGGGTAACTCTAGCCTCGGAGTTAGACCCTACCCACCCCAGGGTAACTCTAGCCTCGGAGTTAGACCCTACCCACCCCAGGGTAACTCTAGCCTCGGAGTTAGACCCTACCCACCCCAGGGTAACTCTAGCCTCGGAGTTCGACCCTACCCACCCCAGGGTAACTCTAGCCTCGGAGTTAGACCCTACCCACCCCAGGGTAACTCTAGCCTCGGAGTTAGACCCTACCCACCCCAGGGTAACTCTAGCCTCGGAGTTAGACCCTACCCACCCCAGGGTAACTCTAGCCTCGGAGTTAGACCCTACCCACCCCAGGGTAACTCTAGCCTCGGAGTTAGACCCTACCCACCCCAGGGTAACTCTAGCCCAGCCACAGATCGTTCTGAGTCAGGCCAGTCCGACCACACACTGAAGCCAGGGGAACGGCTTTCCACCTGGTTTCCCTTTGAGACCCAGGAAACTAGGGTCCCGCTCACGTGCCAGAGGGACTTTTCGCCTCTGTAGGTCTAAGAACAGTAAAGCTCTAGCGAGCTGTCTGACATGTTGGTCTTTAGATGTGAGAGCCTCGTAGCAATATATGTCCATTCAAAGTTAAGAACACCACTTCACAAGGACGATTTGGACACAGATCCCCTAATATCCACGTCACCTGGATTGTCTCTGGAAAAGCCCCAAATGTCAGATAAACTCATCTCCGTGACATATACATCGATAGTAGCAGGATTTGTAATGGTTGATCTTCATGCCTACTACTACTGATCCCCCTCTGATCCAGTCTGGATTGTCCTGAAAAGTGACACCATCCCCATAAGATACAGATCAATTAAGCTAAGCTAGAGCTCCGAAGACAGAGCTCATATGCTAGCATTTGAAATCCGAGGCCCTCGCCTTCATCCCCTTAATACACCCGTGGCCGACGCACATGGTCTGGATTGGCTAACACCACAGCCAGCCATCAGATAAACCCCGTCCGCGTGAGCTACGCATCGATCCATTACCACCACAGCTGCTCCGAAGCAAAGCCGGGGCCCTTAGGGGTCTCCGATTCGGCACATGCGACACGGGGCGAGCTCAATACCGCGAGAGGCCACACGGGGACCGATAAGAGTGCTATTATCTGAGCCGCGGCCCGTTCCAGACGGAAGCAAGGGAGCCGGGATGATTCCTGGTGGACACGCGTGCGGGGGAGGGGGGGTCTCGCAGAGCAGCCCCGGGGCGAACGGAGCCCATCGGTTGACCGGGATGTGAAGCGACAGGATCCCTGGATCCGACTTGGCCTTCGCACACCGGAGCTCCCCGGGGCTGGGGGATGGTGGTTGGTTGGCCGGCTGCGGGCAAACAGCCTCCGCAGCACGTGGTCTCCACATGCCCACTCTCCCTCTCCCTCTGTCTGTTCCTCTGTTCCATGTACTGTACTGCACTGTACTGTAGGGTTGCACCTACGCAGCCACGCTCACATACTGTGCACATGCAAAGGAAACACATGTACTATACTGTAGGAGGCATGCACCTACACATGCAAACATCCACACACACACGCACACAAACAACTACACACACACACACACACAACTACACGCACACACACACACACAACTACACAAACGCACACACACACACGTCTCGTCATGTGCATCTCCTGGCCCATCTCTATCTATCCATCTATTTTTCTCTCCTTCCCTCCCTCTCACCCTTCTTCCCTCCATTTTAATCTGTCACCCACCTCCCTTAGGAGAGGTCCAGTGTCAAAGTGAGGGAGAGATGGATGCAAGAGAGGGATGAGAAGTAGGCCAGAGAGAGAGAGAGAGAGAAAGAGAGAGAGAGAGAGAGAGAGAGAGAGAGAGAGAGAAGAGGAAAGAAAAACAAGAGTGAAAAGTGAATATGGCAGAGAGAGAAAAAGAGACAGTGAGTGATAGAACGTGGTAGTGGGCTGACATGGGGCTGTGGTGGGCTCATACACCGAGGGAGGGAGAGGGGGGGCGGGAGGGAGGTAGAGAGCAAAACTAATCATATGGCTTCATTTCATCTCTTTCACACACACACACGCACGCACAGATGCTCACCCCCCCACACACACACACACCCCTACACACATTAGTGTGGGCACCGCAATCACAAACATGAAGAAATTGTATGTTGGGGGATAAAATGAAAAACCCGACCACCGCCCCCCCCCCCCCCCCCTCCCCGCCTTCCCAGCTATCGCTATCCCATAATTTCCTTCGTTGAGCACTTGGCAAGTCTCAGACACCTGGGCAGTCTTGGCTAACCAAGACCTACAAGGGAGAACGCACACATGTGCAGCTCCAAGGCATGAGCTCGTCCTTTGAAGTCGGCCTGAACTTAATCTCACAGCTAAATTGTCATCAGACATCGGGCCGCGGCCTCAATTTTCTGTGCGCACGGGACGATAACTGGGGGTGCCAGCTAGCGCTCAATATTCCAGTCGCTAGTCCTCTTCCGTTCCCGTTCGAGCTCCGGCCCCGCTGGGGACTTGGGTTCCAGAACAATCCCGTTTCGTTTTCAGCTCCTTGCTTAAATGAAATTGGATTTTTGAAACGCGTTCATTGTAAAGTGGGTGGTCCTGGGTGTGTGTGTATGTGCATGTGTGTGTGTGTGTGTGTGGGATGGGGGTTAAAACTATTTGCTGTCAGGGCTGATTGAAAGTCGTGGCAGGGGTCGATCACCCAAATGACCCGTCGATTCGGTGCGCTGAGTGGGATTACGAGCAATCACGCGACGAGGTGGGGGGTTGGGATGGGGCTGGAGGTTAGACCCTACAGTAGGTTTAGAGTAACACTAAATATCAATCCCATCAATCAACAGAACTTTACAAACCAAGGCTTACCGTAATCTTCAATGATTAACTGGCCAACATGTTGAACACTACAGTATTCATATGTTTTAAAGATATTGTGTGGCATTTCAGGCAGGAAACGTGGGAGAGAGAGAAGGGAGGACATGCAGCAAAGCGCCCATGTCGGATTCAAACGCGCGCCGCTGCGGTAAGGACTAGCCTTTACCCGGTATGCCCCCAACCCCATGAGCCACCCTGTCTATACACTATTAATCTGGCCTGGCATCTCTTCGCTTCAGCCATCAGCGGGATGAACACTACTCGCCCCTCTATCCACAGCTAGAGTAGCACTTCTGCAAACCCTCCACTCCCCATATCCATCCATCAAGTCAAGAGTAGGATAATACAGAATAGAGTGCTGATATAAACAGTGACCTCTACTGTCGCTGTTCAGCCTCTGCGGGTTTGTTCGACTGTTCGGTAACGCTGTGAAGGTGCTTGACCTAGTTCACCAAGGGAGAGAGAGAGAGAGAGAGAGAGAGAGAGAGAGGTCTTAAGTGACTCACCTCCACCTCAAAGCCAGGGCATCATCAAAGGCTTGTGGACCGGGCTCTCCGCAAACCCCTTGGGAGAGAGAGAGAGAGAGAGAGAGATAGAGAGAGAGAGAGAGAGAGAGAGAGAGAAATCACTGCCAAAACAGAGATCAAGAAACTGCAGCTCCCCTCCTCCATCTCTTCATCCCCCCTTTCCTTCTTTACACCCTGCCCCCCAAAAAACAAACCAGGAATGATAGACAAAGTTTCCTTTGACTTTGACTTCAGACACATTTTTGAATGATGACTCGGGAGATTTGATATCGATTGAGAAATACAAGGGAGTCCATTAATTTTTATGCCTCCTCTATATTGAGCTCACAGTATCTCTATTCCAAGTGTCTGAGAAAGTATCTGTTGGTGTTTTTTTAATGTGATTGAACCTGACACAGACTTACCATTGGGGTAGTGGAGCCTTGTGCTTTCGCTTTACCTGGCTAGAATGTGATGCAACCAGGTGATGGTGTACCATCAAATATCCCAGGAAGTAGCGCAGCCTACTTTTTCTTAGCCCTGAGTTCATTAAATCAAAATCATTAAATCAAATCCAAATTTACTATCCCAACAATGAAAAGTCACTTTTGCAGTATGTTCCGTCGCAAAGCTACTGTTGTATATACTGTATTCTGGCTTTAGTGGAGGAAGTTGACAAAGAGCATGTCCGCTGTTTCAAAATGCATTCCTGATTATTGATTCGGCGTGGAAGTCCAGGAGGAATCAGCCAAAAATAATAAAAAACAAATCTCTCACAGGTCCCTGGGTCATACAGCCATATCCTGACTGCAAGTCTGCAGATAAGAAAAAACATGTTACAATGAATCCAATAAAAGAAAAGGGAGATTGGATCCCCCCCCCCCACAACCCTCCGCTCTCTTTCTCTCTCTCTCTCTCTCTCTCCCTCCTCTTCCACAGCAACGGGCGCGCCTTGCTGCCAGCTATCAAGCGTGAAGGACACGCCGCGTTCCATCACGGCCCGGCCAGGAAGTCAACAAAGACCGGTAATGAGTGTTTACGTGGTTTAGTCATTAACGGTTCAGCCCGGTCCGCACAGCGCATACCAAGCGAGAGAACCCGCGGTAGGAAACTTGAGACGCAACGTGACTATCTACCTGTACTCCCAAGGCATTCGTGAAGATGTGAAAAGACATTGGATAGGTTCATTTAAGACGTCATATGTTCTGCCTTACCCCCATGTAAGAGGGTGAGGGTTATAGCTAGTTCCTCCTTAGCCCTATCAGATCTACATTGAGTGTAAAAGGAACAGGGAGAGCTTCTGGATCAATCTGGGGGGAAACCGCGAATCGAGAACTGAAACTGCCTTTATGTTGACCTTCCTCTCAGATCCGATTAGCTGACCCCCATCCAAACATGAATCCTCACAGAGCGCAAAACTAACCTGGGGTCAGTGTCAAGAATGAGCTTCAACTTACACCGCCTGGCAAAAAAATGTGGCCCGGGGGTCCTGTCTCAAACAGACACAAATCTCACATATTGAAGCACATTTCGTGGCTCTAGGGTACGCAGAGGGGTTGAACGCATATGAGCGGCTGTCTGATTTCATGCATGGGAAGCCGTGCTTGAAATAACGATGAAGGCTCCGTACCGATACGCCAGCTGTGGTCCGCAGAGTGTTCCTCAAGGGACCTCTGTATGGAAAATCAATACCTGATATCTCATTGATGAGCTGGGTGGGAGCTGGGTGGGAGCTGGGTGAACCACGACATCTTTTACACTCAAGGTCAGCTATTGGTTTAAAGATACCCAAAGCAAGGACATAATAATATAATTAGATCAGAATGATCTTTAGCGGCATGCAAGTCGGCAGGCATGCAAAACTCGGCATTATGTCCCCTTGGTATTAGGTGGACTGCAGCACGGCACGGTAGGGTACACCACACACACAGAGACAGACGACAAATGGTATATGCAATACATAGAGACGTATATAAAGCACCAAATGTGGGACAGAACACACAACAAATAAAGAACAAATAATATGGACGACTTAACATTGTTTTTGCGACTGTGCATTATTGAGCAAATCATACAGAAATCAATTTGTGAGAGGGTCTGTAAATGGGTGAGGGAGAGAGAGGGTGTTTGAGGGAGGGAGACAGACAAAAACAGTATCTTGTCTGGAACAGAGACATTAAAGTTGCTGCCCTAGAATTTGTCCATTTCAGGCATCACTCCTCAGATACGGCACCATTCACTTGTAGCATCCCCCAAGGCTCCATTTTGGGCCCCATCCTATAAAAAAATAAAAAATAAATTGCTACCGTTGGGTCCATTCTCCGGAGGCATAACATTTATTTCCATTATACTGATGATGTACAGATCTATCTTTTAAAATCGAAATGCAAACAGGGTCTGCAGCCTCTACTAGCTTCTGCAAAATGTAAAATCTAAGTAAGACTAAATATCCTAAATCAAGGCTGTTTGCCTGATTTTTGTCTGACAAGATAGTTCTTCTGACCAGGCAGTGTTGATCTGAGAGCATTCCACTTGTTTCAAGCTTTTTTGGCAAGTGACATTTCCCTGTTCTGTTGGCAGATAATTGTGCTTATTTTAAGTAATATTTCCCTCATTTTATTGCTTTCTTTCTTGTTTTTCAGAGCTGACTTTCCAAGGACATACTGTGAACACGTGGATGGACCTTAACCTCCTCAACTTAATTACTTACGTGTCTTGTTGTCATTTATGTTTGGACAACCTGTTCTCTTGGATGACTCTGCTGGTGCTCTGGGCCCAAGCCTCCAAAAATGTTTCTGCTGTAAAAAGCCTTGGGTTTACTTTTGACAGTGCCTTCAAATTTGAGAAACAAATTAGCTGAAGGCTAGCCAAGGTCAATGCCCATCTCCCTCCTAAAGACGTGGAGAGGGTTGTACATGCTTTTATAACCTCTCGGCTCGACTATTGCAATTATTTGGATGTAGGTTTAGACCAGTCTTCACTCCGGCGTTTGCAGCTAATGCAGAATGCTGCTGCTCGCCTTCTGAATGGAAAAAGAAAGCCTGACCACATCACTCCAGTGCTGTCCTCCCTGCACTGGCTTCCTGTCCTCTTCAGGATTGATTTGAAGATTTTGTGACATTTTTAAAGGTTTTGAACGGCCTGGCTCCTCCGTATCTAGCTGAACTCCTCCATGTTCAAAGCCCAGCTAGAGCACTCAGGTCAAGCAATCAGCTGCTCCTAGATCCCTAAATCCAGACTCAGACCCAGAGGTGACCGAGCCTTTGTAGCTGGCTGAAAGTTGTGAAATAGCCTACCGTTGCATATTAGACCCGCCCAGGCTATGGGTGTCTTTAAATCTCTGCTGAAAACTCACCTTTTTTCAGTGGCTTTCATGTCATGACAAGCTTATATGTATTATATATTATATTATTATTATATATTATTATACAAGTTGCGACCGAAAAGTCCCCGGATTGTGTCAGCCACGCTCATGCCTCTATTTGAGTTGATGCACTTCACCTCCGTGGAAGAGATCAAAGCCACCGTGAAAGGGGGCTCAAAGAGGAGGACTTTGCCAAGTGCTTCCATGGGTGGCAAAAGCGAATGCAGAAGTGCATTAACTCTGGGGGGGACTACTTTGAGGGGGACAATGTGTAATTTCTCTGCAGATTCTGTAATCAAAATGTTTTGAGAGTGTACTTTCTTTATTGTAATATAATTGTTGAGTTTTGGGAGTTGGTAGAGAAATGTGCCACAACTGTGACAAGCTACCCCTGTGACACTCTACAAAACCACACACAGTCACAAAAGCACTGATTGAGTGAGGTGAACAATATTATACCAGAATAGTCGTGAGATATAGGGCAACACAGGGATATCATTGTTTTTTCAATTCAAATAGAGGCATGAGCGTGGCTGACACAATCCGGGGACTTTTCGGTTGCACCTCATATATGTATTAGCACCCTGATCATTTTTGTATGTTTTTTTCCTTTCTTTTATTGTCTTATTTGCTGTTTATCATGCTGCATTTTGTTGTTTATTGCTTATACTGCACAGCATTTTGGTCAACCACGGTTGTTTTTAAATGTGTACATAAATATTACATTTTGATAAATAAAGTTTGAGTTGAGTTGACAGAAACAAAGATCATACTGTGTGTGTGTATGTGCGTGTGTGAGTGTATGTATCTGTGTATGTGTGTGTGTGAGATAGTACAGTATGTGACTCACATTGCACAATAATGTGCGAAAAGCCTTCAGGAAAACCGACACTCCCTCGGTGAAACTGAAAAATCCTCTTCAGCCAGAAAGAGACGTCATCAGTGACAGAAAACAAGCCGTGAACTCACTCACACTCTACTCCCAACTCTCCTTCCCTCCCTCTCCTCCTCCCTCCTTCTCTCTTCCTTCAACCCCCATCCACAACCCTTTCTCTGCCTCTTAATTCCCACCCTTTCTTCACCCTTGGGGTTACTACACCTCCAATTCCCACCATCTCCCTCCCTCCATCCCCTCCACCCCCGAGCCTCCTCCCTATCTCTCACAGGTAGCAGTTAGACACGGCAGATGGTGTGTGTGTGTGTGTGTGTGTGTGTGTGTTAGCATGCCCTTTCTGCACGTAGAACCTCTGTTCCTACTGGCTGCGTTTTGTTATACTTTCTGGTACTGTATGTACAGTAGACAACTACAGCTAGCAGTTCATGCCACAGTGTTTTGTTTTTGTGTGTTTGTGTTTTAACTCCTTTATTCTCTCTGTAGCCTGTTGCTGATGGTGGTCATTCTCATTTCTGGGTAGTAGCAGACCCCACATGGAAAGGTATGATTTGATTTGATTTGAGTTTATTAGGTGATAAAGAAGGGTGTAACTGCCCACAATAAAAACATAGACAACATATATCACCAAGGATTAAACACAATAAAGCCAGAAGGCTCATTTCCATTGTGTTCCCCACATGTAAAAACAGAAACAAGACATAAAATACACAAACAGTATGCAAGTTTGGTGATGGCTTAGGGTCATGCTACAGTGTTTGGTGTGTATTGTGTTCTTATTTTTTTTAATAAATTGTCATTGTAGCCTGTTGATGGTGGCCTTCCCACCTGCTTGAATTGTAGCTGACCTCCCTCAGTGAGGTACAACCGTTTGTCAGCTCAAGACAATTGTATTTGGCAAGTAACTTTCAACGTACATGTATGGTAAACATGGAACCCTATTAATGTTATGTTTCATTATAGGTTAATTTGGCCATGCTGCCGTTTTGCCTGGGTTAATCTTTTAAGACAATTAGGTGTTGTGTATCCTGTGTAAACCAACTGGTACAATTATTTCTGGCTTAGGAGGTCTTTTTATAAGTGATACTGTGCAGGGGAGTTGAGCGTCGCCTGTTTAGGGGCTAGTCCAGTCCCTCTCTCTCCTCACTACTTGTTCAACACCCTATGTTTTGAGCTGCTGTGGTCAAAGCATGTTTGTCGGGGCTTGTTGTGTCCACTAGTGAGTTTTGCTCTCCCCCAGGATCTGCCCTCCTAGTCTGCCCCTGACTTCAGAGGCCCTCACCCACGGTAGTGTAAACTATTTTATTAACGCTCCGATTGTAGTTTTTTATAAGGTCCCCAAATGTAAATCACTGGTATTCTAATAAATGCGTCTATTTTCTATAATTGGCATCTATCTATAGCTTTATTGCAGACACGCCGTAATCTCTTCCTTTCACAGATCCTTCCAGTTCTACTTAATAAATGATAATAATAAATGACACATGGTTTATTTGGAAACACGTCTGTCTTCTCTCGTGGCTGAACTTGTGCGCTTTAGTTTAGTCCTGAAGACCTCACCTAACAAAAAGGCGTTGTCGAGTTGAGACCTGGTCGCATTCTGTTGTGAACAGATAACGGCCGCCACTTTCATGCTGCAGCCGGGGACACGAACACCCCTCCCTCCTCTTACTTGGACTCTACCTGAGTATAGTCTGGGTGAGATCGGACACGGGCTTGGGGGCCCTGGAGCTGGGAGCCTGTAACACTGAGGGCACATCCAATAGAGCCGAACCATACTCTACAAAATTGATTATAACATTCCTTGATTACATTGGCGCCAAGAACACCAGGAGCGGTAGAAGGTGACTAAGCAGGGGGCTCTCTCACCAGCAAAACCCCACGCTTACGAATTATCTTCCCACAGAGCTCCACATCCAATTCAAGGTAGACTATAAATGGTATTTTCCCCCCATTGGCTGCCCTAAGCTCTAACCAGTTATAGGATAGTAGTTTTTCCTGACCCCATGGCTTCATATGCTGGGAAAATAAACTCTCGGTTATGATGGTGACCATGGAACCAGTATCTATTGAATAGGGAACGCCCCTTCCCATACATACAGTTAGGTATGGACAGGGGCTTACTGAACTTGCTGTAGGACCAGGGCTAGTAACAGTGAGTGAGCTGGGAGGGCCCACATCTGACCGTTGGCTCTGCAGTTCAGCGGGCGCTAGCTGAGTTGAGGCCTGAAACCTACCCGAGGCAGTGGTAGCGGTGACCGGGCGCGGCCGAACCTGGGAGGGGACTCTTTCACCATCACCATCCTCTGACGAAGTGACCAGGCTGTTGGCACCTCGTGCAAATGACAGGGCCCTGAAGGCGGGCAAGGCTATGGGTGAGTTGGTTTAACTGCTCTTACTTTTCAGAATCCCTTTTAGCTCTGCCAGTTCCGACTGTGGGACGCCACTACCAAACACAGGGGATATCTCCTGCAACGGCATACTGGGTACCGACTGAGGGGAGTAAATCCTACCCCTCCCACTCCCTGGCCCTCCTTCGACAAACTGATCAGGCAACAGTGCACTTGAATTTGGCATGCTACCTGGGGAGCTTTTTACCACATTACCCATTAGGCACCATTGATGCACGAAAAACAATCATGTAGTGTTTCTCTCTCTTACCTTCTACTAGAAAAAAAACTCCTCCTGTAAAGACACATGCGACAGAGAGCAACCAGACAGTTACTGCGATATCTCAAGAATCTTTCCGAGGTCCTCCTTCTCACTCTTGGCCTATACTTTATTTCTTCCCTTGCCTCACCCTGTAAATGATCATAGATAAAAAGGACCTGGTCAGCAGGGGATAGATGGTGGGTACGCATACAGGCCTGGACTTCCTCAACACATGGCGGGTACGCATACAGGCCTGGACTTCCTCAACACATGGCGGGTACGCATACAGGCCTGGACTTCCTCAACCCATGGCGGGTACGCATACAGGCCTGGACTTCCTCAACCCACACTTAAACCAGTCTGGCCTCAGGGATACTTAAACCAGTCTGGCCTCAGGGACACTTAAACCAGTCTTGCCTCGAAACAGAGGCCATTTTCTATCTCTCAGCACATAGATTAGCCGTTCAGTCACTGGAACGGGCCGGCGGAGCGGTAGATCATTGTGCTCCAGCCACTCTAGCGGTGGGAGACCCGGTCGCCGCAGGTGCACTAGAGCCAGACGAACCGCCGTGTGATACTTGCAACCTTTGATAACCGGTGATCAACTGTGCAACCGGGTCTCTTAACTGTTGCATCTCCTCCTCATCAGGTGAGAAAGGGGAGAAGTGAGGAACAGACCTTCTGCTTGAAGTCCTGGGTCCACACCGGCTGCTCTTTTGCCTCTTGTACGTTGAAACAGTCTTAAGTGTTCAACAAGTAGTGAGGAGAGAGAGGGACTGGACTGACCAGTAACCAGGTGGTACTCAACTCCCCGGCAGAGAATCACTAATAAAAATAACCTCAACCAGAAATAATTGTACCAGTTGGTTTACACAGGATAAGCTACACAACACCTAACTGCCTTAAAAAGTGAACCCAGGCAAAACAGCAGCATGGCCAGATGAACCCATCAAGAAACACAACATTAATAGGGTTCCATGTTGACCGAAAGTTTAAAGTTACCTCAGTCTTGAGCTGACAAACGGTTGTAACTCGCCGAGGGAGGTCAGTTACAACCGAAACAGGCAGGAAGGCCACCTTCAACAGGCTATAACGACAATAAATAAGGATTTAAAACACGGCACACACCAAACATGTAGCATGACCCTAAGCCATCACCAAACAGGCATACCTTTCCATATGGGGTCTGCTACCAGAAAGGAGAATGACCACCATTAGCAACAGGCTACAGAGAGAATATATAAAGGCGTTAAAACACAAACACACTAAAACAAAACACTGTGGCATGAACTGCTAGCTGTAGTTGTCTACTGTACATACAGTACCAGAAAGTATAACAAAACGCAGCCAGTAGGAACAGAGGTTCTACGTGCAGAAAGGGTATGCTACTACAACTACAGTACCAAACTAATTCCCATTTGTAGCACCTGGTCTAGTTAGCTGATTGGTGTGGAGATTGGCGCTGCCATATATGGAGTTCCTACTACCATATATGGAGCTCAACGAGGGTGTAGTGGAGGCCCAGGCAGTGTTCAACAACGGCAGTGTTCCCTGCTACACTCAAACAGCCAATAATTTGAAGGACCTTTCAAGAGACCTTGGAAATTGTCTCTATTCAACGTCAAGATTTAGGTGAGATTGTTTGGGTTTTGTGTGTATGTGTGTGTGTGTGTGTGTGTGTGAGAGAGAGAGAGAGAGAGAGAGAGAGAAAGAGGGAAAGGGAGTGTGTGTGTGTGTGTGTGAGAGAGAGACAGACAGAGAGAGGGAGAGCGAGACTGTGTGTGTGTGTGTGTATGTGTCTGTGAGCGTGTGTATGAGAGAGATAGGTGGTGGTGTGCATATTGTATTGAGTGTCGGAGAGAGCATGTTTTCGTTGCTCTCTACATGCACATGACCGCTGACTCTACTGTGCATAGGCTCACACGTATCACAACGGCACACACATCGTATATAAATTACACATTAGCACATTGTACTCATACTGTACACACATCGCACACCATTTTGTATTTTCTATTTCGTATTTTCATTTGCACTGTCCTCGCATCCTGTCTATCGTTGTCTGTCCATCAGTGCTATGCACCAAATGACCAGAACAAATCCCTAGTTTGTGTAAAAACCACCCTGCAATAACACTGAAACTGATTCGGATTCATGCCTGTGAAAACTAAACTCACCTTGTGAGGTCACTCTTCTACTTTGTAATCTCCATCCAGTCCTCTACTGAGAGGGCAAACACAGAAGGTCTCCTGTGCGCACACGTCATTTATCATAAACAATGCAAATATACATCGTCTGCCGACGCCTCACGCTTCGCATATCGACCAATACGTGCCTCAGTATCTGATGACCGGGGGGTGGATGTGCTCCTGGACTTGGAGGATCCGCCCCCGCGCCGACCACCGGCTGGCCGAGACGTGAGACCAGTTCAGATAAAAGAGTCAAATTCTGTTCGCCCCAGTGCATGCTGGGTAAGTCACCGCGTGGTCCGGTTAAAAGCGGAAAAGTAACCCTGACGATACCCGCCGCTACGCTACGCTCGGTGGGTGGGGCACGCAGTCTGTTTTTTCAACCCTCCCCACCCCCTGCGAGAGACGACAAGTGATCAGTGATTTCGGTGCGAGTGAGAGTGTTCAGGAAACTGGGCTATGCTCAGCAATGTGCCAAGTAAGCTGGCGTTCAGAGCTGGCGCTCTGTTTGCTCCAGGGTTATAATAGTTTTGCTTTTTTCATTCGTTTTTATTTTTATATCGTTTTAACTTTTTGTGTTCAATTTCAGTTTAGTTTTAATTAGTTTTTAAAGCAGATTTGATAGTTTAGTTTTGATTTTTTGATAATGCTTAGTTTAAGTTTAGTTTTTATTAGTTTCAGTATTAGTTTTAGTTTTTTTTTTTCTGCGCTAGCCTCCTAGTGCAAAACAACCCATCTGGCGAACTTCAGATTACTTCTGCGCAGGGGCACAGCTAAAGAAATAATGGAGGATAGATTTAATATCCACCCAAAATACTAGGCTTATTTATGAAATGAAAAAGACTAAAACTAAGGACATTTTCTCTACAATTTTAGTTTATTTTAGTTAGTTTTGTAAACACACAATACAGTTTTAGTTAGTTATCGTTTTTTTGTAAAGCCTAGTTTTTATTTTTATTTCAGTTAACTAAAATGTTTTTTCACACCTAGTTTTAGTTTTTTAGTTAGTTTTCGTTTACTATAATAACCTTGGTTTGCTCCCAGTTCAGAGTCCCCCAATGGCAACATTATCCAGACAGAACTTGGCAGTGGCAGCCGGCAGTGGGTCTGCGACACACACACACACACACACACACACACACACACACACACACACACACACACACACACACAAACACACACGTTTGTTGAAAACGGAGACAGAAATACAAGGGCATCACACACAATTTGGCTCACGTGTGTGTGTGTGTGTGTATGTGTGTGTAAAAGAGAGAGAGAGAGAGAGAGAGAGAGTGTGTGTGTGTGTGTATGTGTGAATAAGTGTCCTTCTCTAAGCCTCTAATCACACACCAAATCCTCTTCAAAGCAATCTCATTAACTTTTAGCGTTTGGTAATACAAGCCCACCTTCTTTCTACCAAGGGAACCACTGCACTTAACCGAAACTCTCTTCTCTCTCTTAGAATTCCTGTCCTCTTTTGGCCTGATGAGGTGTGTGTGTGTTTGTGTGCTTGTGTGAGAGAAAGTGAAAGTGAATGAAGGACAGGGACAGAACGAACACTATATGATTACTTAGGTAGCCAAGAGTGTGTGTGTGTGTGAGTGTGTGAGTGTGCGTGTGCACGTGTGTACGTACGCATATATGAGTGGAAAGTATGTGAACATCAGCGTGTGCTGATAGCAGTGAAATTGCTATTTCATTGCTGGCAATCACCTGTAGT
Organism: Borostomias antarcticus; assembly: GCF_949987555.1. Lineage (NCBI taxonomy): Eukaryota > Metazoa > Chordata > Actinopteri > Stomiiformes > Stomiidae > Borostomias > Borostomias antarcticus. The sequence continues at coordinate 6,449,966 of NC_140253.1, forward strand.
GGCACTCCTGGGTAACGGTGGCGCTCGGATGGCCGGCCCCCTGGGAGGAAACGTTCAGTCCCGTCTCATGTGTCTCATGTTACCACCCGGTGGTCTGCAGGCGGTAATGTCCGGAAGACGGGGGTACGTGATACACTTCAAATCAGAGAAGAACGTTGTCAGCACATTAGGGAAAACCTATTGACCTCTATCTGTGAAAAGGAGGCTCTTTCAGGGATCCAGAGGGAATGGTGTGTGTGTGTATGTGTGCGTGCGGCGGGATTTGGAATAACCACGCGGAATGATAACATCACACGGTCGGAGATAAAAAACGAATACCGGTATCCGCTGATAATCTCCCGGAATCTCATTTTCACATCGTCTGAAATATAATCTTGTGAAATTGCAGGGACGCGGACGTTGAGTAACAGATCGAGGGATCGGAGGTCACAGACGAGGAGGACGTCCTGCTGTGAGGAGGATATGACATAGTAGAATGCAAGGTAGATGCACTGCTGAACACGCCCGCAGGAGAAAGAGCACACACACGCGCATACGCACGCACACGCGCACGCGCACACACACACACACACACAGCTCAACCTCCACCGTCGACACACACACACACCTGGCACTTAAGTACAGCGGTGTCAAAAGCAGTCAGCAAAAGTAGGACTTCCCCACTCACTCCCTCTCCTTCCATTCACTGAAATCCAACAGGTGAACAGCTGATTTTACTACCACTGCTGACGTACCACCATCACCACCACGTCACTCAAATCCCTGTGTGACCAATAATCCACCGGCATGAGATAAAGAATAACAGACAAAAATATAAAAACATACCTGACACCTACAGTCACCTTTAGTTATAAAAGTGATAATGGTCGGGTTTCCCGAACGCGTTAAGAAGCACTTAACTGAGTTAAGAAGCACTTAACTCCAAAGTAATTCTTAACTCCCATGCAAAGGGTTGCTTAAGAAGGGTTCCTTAAGAAGGTTCTTTATCGGGAAACTCGGCCAATATCTATTGTATATCTATGTATTTAACTATATGAAATCACCTCAGATCACCATCCAGTCAACACAGGCACAAGTGATAACCTTTACAACCTTTATAATAACGACGGTTACATACGTATCGTAACTCTAGTTCTATGAGTGGAGCGTATAGGAGCTAGCACTGTGGGGCAGAACTCCACTAAACAGGACTTTAAACTATTTTGGAGAAGTCACATTCTCTCTTGTGTCGTAAACGGGGGAGAGAGGGAGAGAGAGAGAGAGAGGGAGAGAGAGAGAGAGAGATTGATGTTGATGTTCAAATGAAATGGAATATTTATCTCATTGACCCAACAGGACTAAAGCTATTTATTAGCCCACCAAGCAACAAAAGCAATTTCTGGAAGGTCTGTATTGATTTCTCCCGTCACTGGGCCTAATCACACCTGGGTTGGTTTGGCGCTTGTGTTTGTCAGTGTGAACATGCGCTTCAGATCGACCAGCGTTAAAACGGAAAATGTGGACTTGTGCACTTAAAGGAAAATGTTGACACGCACAAAACTTTTGAACATGCCAGTGAACACACACTCGCATGCGCGCACGCACGCACGCACGCACGCACGCACGCACGCACGCACGCACGCACGCACACATTGTTGACTGAGTCAACTTTTGGGGACATTGCATTCATTCATTCCATATCCCCTTCCCGAACCCTAACCACAACCTTAGCTTTAACCCCAACCCCAAAACCCAACTGGGGACACCAATGTTGTCCCCAATTTGACATGCAGTCAGCTGGTTTCAAGTCCAACATTTGTCCCCAAATATGGCCTAAGTCAGGAACACACTTAAAACCAGTTGGTTCTAGACTTTCTCAAAGTATATATTCCCTTTGGCATTTAGAAAGGCACACGTGCACGCGCACACCCACACACACGCACACACGCACACACACACACACACACACACACACACACACACACACACACACACACACACACACACACACACACACACGTTAGCCCATTAGACTAGTTTGCCCTCACGTTACATCGCACACATTAACTTGCCTGCATGCTTACTGCGGGGCTCTCAAGCCTTAATTGCTAAATTTTTCTCACGAGTTATATAGAACTTGTTAGAATAAGTTAACTAAACACTATTTAGACCATTTTTGTTTATCTAATCAGTCTTATTTAATGTTGTTTGATTGGTTAAAACGGACAAGGGAATGAAATAACACCACGTGCCCGCCTGCACACACAGCACAAAACAGGACACACCCAAGAGTTGAGCGCCATTCACAGATCATGTATCAATAGCAATGTTTAGAAAAATTCACTTATTGCTAATAGGTACAGTATGGCACGGCGGCCAGTTCATCAAGGCAGCCCACTCACCACTATTAGAAGGGCGCTCTGCGAGCATTGTGCTGCTCAGTCATCCACACTGCGCCCGATGTCTAACTTCTGTCATTTTCGATCAATAATAGGACCAGTCCAGTTTTTAATTAGTTTTCGTTTGGAGGATGAGCACTCGGCAGTCACAATGCAATGGGGAGAATGAGAAATAACAGAAAGGCTGTGCAAACCTCACCGAATGATTATGGCTCACAAAATGTGTCTAATTTTGTCTGCTTGGATTGTCCTTGTTCCAGATTTGTCTTTTCTTTAGTTTTTTCAAGCTCATTTTTGTGTGTTTATATCTACTCATGTTGCTCATGTCATTCGTTGAACCTCTACTAGTTAACAATACGTGCCAAGTGATTGATGTAGCTTACAGATTTTTTGGCAGAACATTGATGAGCAGCATGTACTACCCGACGCACATTGGAGGTGATTAATTCACTCCTACTTCAGCTGAATACAGTGTCAAGGGCCCGGGTCTGCGGAACTGGCTAATTTACAAAATGGGCACGTGCCCCTTTTGCCCGTGCGGTAATACGTGTATGCACACACACACACACACACACCCTTGAACGCTACTGTACACAGTTAATGAAAAACACAGTAAAAGCGAAACTCTGAGGGGAGTGGCCATCAATCCTTACTTGATGTATTGGGACAACGCTTTGAGGTGTTCGACGCCCGCCCCCCCCCCCCCCCCCCACACACGCACACACACGCCAGCCAAGTTGTCAATATCATGAGGTGATGACACCAAGGGAAAATATTACATTCTAGAAATGTCCGCCAGCTCTCTGCTCACTGAACCCTGTCTGTCCTTGTGTTCCAAGAGGCCTATGGGATTGCCCCCCCCCATGTACCGGCACTCTAAATCAGACCTCCCAACTCCCCTTTTCCCCTCTGTCTGCCTATAGTTTCCTAAATTATGACACCTCTCCTCTTTTACACCCCCCCATTCCTCTCCTCCTCCCTCCCTCTCCTTGTTGACACTAAAGTAACCATCTAACTGCTCTGACCATTTTAATGTCTATTTCTCATCCGATACGATTACTGTAGATGTGTGCTATATACACTGAGTGAGTAAGCCTTTTGAGAACCAATGGTTCTCAGGCCTAGTGGCCCATAGGGCAGGAGCCCATCTCCTGTTTCTGTAGTGTGAGGCAGCTTGATGTACAAGTACACCCCCTGGACATGATGCTAGTATGTCACAGGGACTTACCCCCAACCCAACCCAAGAAGGGAGGCATCAGGTACCATTTTTATAGTCTTTGGTATGACTCGGCCAGGGATCGAACTACCACCTCCCAGCCTCAGGGTGGACACTCTAACCGCAAGGCCACTGAGCTGGTCATATATACAGTAGGATTCCATAATTCGCATGAGCTATATATGTCCGTGAGAGCACACATTCACAAATCTCACGTAAGCTGAGATAACTCACTCATTCTTAAATTGCTATAAACAAATACTAAATCAAACAGATAGCACTTTTAAGTGTCATGGAAGCCATAAAATGTGTCAAATCTTTATGGTGCGAAAAAAGTGAGGGGAAAAAAGCTTGCAACTGGCCTATGTTAAGATCATCAATGTTAAATATGAATACAATAAAAATGACTGTTATGGCTCCTTAGATAGGCCTACAAATAATAGATGTTGTTGTCGGGAGGTGGTGTGGGGTAGCCTGATATCAGATAAAAGTGTCAGCTCGTTACTTACCGTTGATATCTTCAAGAATCAATCAACTTCAGTGGAGTGGACATATGTGAATGTTTGGCCCCAGGCTAGGGGGTGGGGGGTCCTTCAGGATTTTTCAAAATATGCCAGGGGTCCAGAGTTCAAAAAGAGTTGAGAACCACTGCTTTACACGACCGATCCCCTGTTACGGAGGCTTGAATTTCTCAACGGCCTGCCAAGTCCTCATCAGGGATTTCAACTATCCCGGGTGGCCGAAACTGGTCAAGGTACAGTAGCCTCCTTGAGACAAATCAAAACAGATCAAAGAAGCCACCTTGGGGAGGACAAGGACACAAGTAACTTTATTCGTGTTGTAAGTTGTGGAGAGACACTTGGCACCTTTGATCTTCAGTTGGCAGCTTCACGCTTCACTGCTGAAGGCAGTAAGAAGTCAAATGATATGAGCTAGGAATAGGTTATGTTTTTTTTTATCCGAGTAAAGTTATATAAGAGGACAGATATTATTTGATTTAAAGTCGGCCGCAGCACACCGTAATTTCTAATGTTATGAGCCAGATGGGCCTACTGTGCATATAATTTAATACTTTTACGTGCTCGCCCTCTGGTTGGCCTCTGGTTCAGGGCGTTGGGAGGATCTCGTCTTTATGTCCTGTCAGGGACCATATATTCCATTTCTTCTCTCAGTCTGGAGGATCTCTTCTTTATGTCCTGTCCTTTATGACCATATATTCAATTTTTTCACTCAGTCTGCACCTACAGAGAATATATATATTTGTTACTCACCGAAGGGAAGCTGGTTTTCGAACAATGAAAGCCTTTTTTCTGAGGTGGTTTGACTTTCTGCCTCCCCAACTTTTATAATTTTTTTTTTTTTTTTTGCATTTAAATAGAACATATCCACTCAGAGGCGTCATGCCTATAGAACTTGAGGGTACACGTGCCCCCTCAGATTTGGGGGTGTTATTATTATTATTTTTTACATTTCTGTTATTGTTTACCATTACATTTTACAATGCAGAGCTATGATTATTTTCTCTACTGAGCTGAATGTATTATTTTAATTATGTCATAGACCACCTCGAAAAGCCACCATAACCTCTTTCAAAAAACTAAACACCCTCTTTCCCGGTGGATTTGGTTTCTTCCAAATTAACACTGGACCTGAAAGTACCCCCCTCGCCTCGTCTCAGATAAACATGTTTTCATGGTCTGCTTGCATACATTTATATTAAGGTTGTCCTTAACTAATGAACAGGTCCTCCAAATATTAGGCTATTCAGTATATCAGATTCAATATACTTCACTATACAGTATATCATTTGGACCAATGCCAAGTAAGAGTAAAAAAAAGTAGATTTGTTTTCCCTTACTTTTATTTTGAAAGTCCTTGAAAGAACGCTACCGGTAAGTTTAATTTCACACCGCTTGAGTGTCAACTGGTAGTGTGCTGTGTCCTGATTTTAAACTGCAGAAATGCACAAAAAAACACTAACATTCCACGCGCGCTAATAACGCCTCCCTTCGCTATCTTGTGCCCCCTCGTTTTTTTGGGTTGCATGACGCCCCTGTGTCCACTAGCCTGGCTTCACCATCCTAATCACATCATCTCATTTCACCATCCTGGACACGTGATCTCATCTACTGTTTATCGTGGAGAGAAAAAAAATACATATATTATCTGTAGATGAAGAGCAGACTGTGTGGAAAAAAACGGGCTACTTAGGATTGCCGGCCACTTGATGCGCAAAATGTGCTTCTCATGACTCACTGGTGATGGCACCACAGTTGCTATTTATTCCCACTGTCGTCTGTGCAATAGAGAAAAGACCACCATTTCAAAGATAGGATTAGTCCCTTACACCTCCGCGGATGGGACTACTATCTGCTTTCAAAGGCTTTCCTTTTTTGGGGGGCGATCGGGAAATCTTGTTTGCCAAGCCAGAGAATGTGATTATAACAGCCTGAACAGCCGTGCTGAGACGACTGCAGGGGACTGTGGGAGGAGGACATGGCTTGGTGGAGAGGAAACGCCTTGTGCAAACACACACACACACACACACACAAACGCGCGCGCACACACGCGCACACACGCGCACACACAAGCATCAGCACAGCGCAGAGAATTGTACACTCAAGAAATGTCTGTGACCTTTGAAGATTGTTGGAAAAAAACAAATCCGGGTTTTCGGCAAGGAACGCCCACACGCGCGAACACACAAACGCACACATACTGAACGCCTGCGCAGCGGCCCCTGAACGTGGCTCTCGGAGTCGACTCCTTCCTCTACGTATCGACGGCGCGGCCCTGTGGCCCCTACCCAGAGAGGAGGAGCCCCCCTGGAGACACCCTCTTCGGGGCTGAACACGGTGTGAGAGGTTGTTCCCACGCCTCCATCCCTCAGTCACTAATCCCACTCAGACAGGCTTGGACGGGTTCCTCTGTATGTGTGTGTGTGTGAGACCCCAGAGACAATGCCTATGTGCGCTATGCACACGTGTGCGCGCGGGCGCGTGTGTGTGTGTGTTCTCTGGCACATCTCCACACTGAGTAGGAGGAGGGTGTTCCGGCGCCTCGTGACCTGGATCTCCATCCCTCTATCAAGCCGTGAGCTCGGTTTAGCCAACGATGGATTTTCCCGTCCGATTTGGGCAGTCTTAATTCCAGCCTCCTTCGTCAATGAGGCTTCGACTGTGTCCTAAAGTGTACAAATACATCAATGGAGCCTAATCCGTTCCCGGAAAAAACAATAACAACAGCCTGTACACGTGCACTGAGCACAGCAGGCTCTCCACCGCCCAGCTGTCATATCATGTGTTAAAAAGCATTTCGACACGATCGGAGAACATCCGCCGGCTCAGATAAGGCGGTCACCTGCTGTACCCACGTTTGAGATAAGAGAGGCCTGCTTGGTCAGGGAGGGAGGGAGGGAGGGAGGGTTACAGGGATGGGGGTAGGAGAGCCTAGATTTTGGTTCAAGCGAGCGAGCGAGCGCACGCGCGCACGCACGCACGCACACACGCACGCACGCACGCACACACACACACAGTCTAGGTCGGCAGTCCAAAGCCATAGACTGCAGTGCCGTGTCCGGTAGAGACTGTCATCCACTGGGCTGTGTGGCCGTCTTGCTCAATGGGAAGGACGTCAGTGTCATCACACATCTGAACATCAGCAGATCCACCTGGGTCCACAATTGGCCAATCAGCACCGCAGCCGGGCAGACTCTCGACGCCACCCCGGCAACTGTAACCACGGTTTACATGCTCTGCTACGATTTCATATAACCACTATACAGTCATGAAGCGAAATCAAAGGAATCGTGAAACATACTCGCTATGCCGGTTGCAAAGTAGGTTTCACCCTGATAAGCAAGAAGAAGGCTGGAGGAAGTTGCTCTACATGGAGCCTGTAACGCGGGTTAAAAATGGCCGACTTAGCTCACTTGCTCCCCCCACCTCTCTCTGGTATGGCGAGATGGTGTGAATCTTCCCCTCTCTGATCTCCCAGAGGGCCGTGATAATAACAGGGTTGGGGAGTCGGAGGGTGTGAAACGTGAACTCTGCTTGACTTTAGACCTCGTTTGATGTAACCGTGAAACATTGTGACAGACTGTGTGTACGGCGCGCGGGGGGGAGGGGGGGGGGGTGTTGATCTGCTATGACCTCTGACGGGGGCTGAGCAGCTGTGAGGTCATCAGGAAGAGACAGCTGGGGAGACATGGGAGAGACAGGCGAGAGGGGAAAGACTGCGTGGGTGAACGTGTGTGTGTGTGTGTGTAGTGTGATGTGTGTGTGGGTCTATCAGCAGACAGCCATGATGGGTATACAGACAGGGCAGGCGGACAAGCACTCATCCCTCACTCACACTGCAGCTCCACAGGACTGCCAGCAGGGGCACGTTTATATAAGAGAGAGAGAGAGGAGTGAAACTAGGAGGAAGACATGAGAGGAGGATGGACAAAGACAGACGGAGTGAGTTTATGGAACAGACAGAGAGAGGGAGAGAGAGAGAGAGAGAGAGAGAGAGATGGGAAGACGCTGTGAAAGGAACAAGGCAGTGAAAGAACAGGTGAGTGACAGTACAGGAGAGAGGGGGAATTCTGTCGAAGGGAGCGGGCAAGAAGACCAAATGAGCAAAGTGAGAGAGAGAGAGAGAGAGACGGAGAGAGAGAGCGAGACGGAGCGAAAGAGAAAGAGAGAGAGAGAGAGAGAGAGAGAGAGAGAGAGAGAGAGGGCCAGCTACTTTGCCAAAGAGCAACACTGGCCTGTCTGCCCGTGAACCGAGAGCTGTGAACCGGAGGGGCGGGGGATGTGGGCGGGTGTGGAGGTGAGACAGGGTTTAACCGGAGGCCGGGGCAGCGGTGCGAGCAGCGGGTCGGCGGAGCCCAGCGGGGCTGGAGCTCTGAGTGCTGAGAGGAGGGAGGGAGATTGGGGGCGCCGGTAGACCGTCAGACGCCGGGGGCAAACGGAGGCCGGGATAGCCCCCGGGTGGCGGGGGAAAGGGGGGGGGGGGGGGGGTAATGTCTAAAAGAAGCACGGGGGGAAGATTTGGCATGGGGTTAGAAGGGTGGTGTGTCGGTGCTTGTGTGTGTGTGTGTGTGCGCGCGTGACGGTTCGCAGAGTCCAGTCGTGACCATAAAAGGAAGGGGGGGGGGGGGGTCGTCGACGACCCCGGGGGACAGGAAGAGAGGAACCATCTCTCGTTGCGGGACGCGACACGCGAAGTTGCTCCGCCACCCACCCCCCGGCGCCACGCGCCTCTCACCTGTATCCCCCTGAGTCACGCCCCCTTTGGCGCTGTCAGCCGAGCCTGCGCCAAACACGTTAGTGCGTGTGTGTGTGGCGTGTGAGCAATCATAGGGCTTGGAGGGGGGGGGTGGCTCCCTGCCTAATTAATGACCTGATTAATAATAAATCCCCTATCTAATTATGAAACAGTCAAAGTAATGAGATTTCTGCCACTCTGCTGCTCAGTTTTAATGAGAGCATTGCCGTTTCCTCCCTCTGACGCCGACGCCGGCGGGGGCATACATCACGACCCGCGTGACACGTGTGACAACGCGGGGGCTATCGTCGTTCTCATGTCACCCTGGTTGCTAAGTGGTGGTGGGGCTAGTGTCAGGGGTTGGAAATGTGCGTGAGAGAGAGAGATAAACAGAGAGAGAGAGACAGATAATGGAGAGAGAGACAGATAATGTGTGTGTGTGTGTGTGCGAGTGTGAGACAGAGAGACAGACAGGAGAGAGGATGTGTCTTTGTGCGTTTGCGTGTGTGTGTGTGTGTGTGAATGAGTGTGTTTTAAGTGGTGGCTTAGTCAGGTGGCCTCGCTGTCAACTCACGGTGCGGTTGACATCATGTTTGTACAGCTGGAGTTCGGCCAATGGTAGTAGTTGGGATAGGCCCCCTGAAAAGCATTATGGTATTAGAGGATGACTCATACTCATATTGAGTTAGGTGGACCTATAGCTTACACATCACAGGCCAGTTTTCCACTGTTTGCGTTTGAGCCCAAAAGATTACACTAAAAGCAATTTTAAACTCCCAGTATAAATTCCAAGAGTGTTTAGAATTTGACTCTTCTGAAGGACAACCTCGGCTGTCTGTCAGTGCGCGAGAGAACACAGACCAGAGACGCGTTAGAGCCACGAGGGCCAGGTACTTAGTATGTTAGCGTGTTCACTAACCAGCTCCCCGGCTATGGGAAGGCAGAAGGGGCCGGTGTTGGGTAGCGGGACCGCCAATGTGCTTGGTCCCGCCTCCACCCACACGGCAGACGCCTGACAGCAGGCAGACGCAGACTGACCCTCATCACTGGCATCTTGAAAACTGTCACAACCCAGCAGGGGGCCTGTTAGCAGAGCAGCACGCGCACACACACACACACACACACACACACACACAAAGCCTGGGCATCGCGCCAGCGTTTAGCCGTGAGGTCAGTTCGTCAACCCTCTGCTGCTAGCATCGGGCCATGACAAGAGGTCAGCTGGTTTATAGTTTAATTATTGGTCAGAACGGCGCGCCGCCAATCCCAGTCTCGCCGTTGGGTCTGAACTCCCCCTGGGTTCTGGCCCGGCTGTCACCGTTACGTGTCACAGCCACATGTCTCTCGTACACCTGGGGGCAGCGGCCGTCAACGCGCAAGATAAGACATCGTCAGGCGCCGACACAGCGGTCGCGGTGTAGACCGCGCCGGGAGAACAAGAGGTCACGATCAGGGCCGACTGGCTAAGGTCGTTTCGAGCCGGAGACGGCCGTGGCGAGAACGAGGAAATAACCAGCGGTTATGTGAAAACTCGCTCTTACAGTCGGTGTGTGTCTGTGCGCACGTGTGTATAATAGAAAGCAGACGGTGGCGTTCGGCGAAAGTGTTGCAGATGTTCGACTCACAAAAGCCGAGGGCGTGAGGCTCGGCGAGGATCATCTGGGCTGTAACAGTAATGAGAAAAGTCACGTAATGGCTTCTCCCGCTGCCCTGATTGCAGCTTTTCTCTGAAGTTCTAGACACATTAAGTGTTTCTCTGAGATACACGAGTCAACGCAAGCCCACAGACGAATAACCATACGTCCATAACCATAAGTCACTTTTACAGGTTTGTCACTGTTGCGTAATTTCAGTGTCTTCTGACTTTTACATCAGAAGAGGGTTAAATGCACAGCAGTACATAGAAGACATTGTGTGATGTATATCATTCCCCCAAAATATTATGGCCAGTACATCTGTTACTGCTCAAGCTTTCTCCAAAAAATCCAAATGGACATATGGTCTCAATTATAATAGTTTCTTGATGATATAAAAAAATGCAGTAGCAACACTATGTAGCCTACCAAGTTCGGTATTATACTAATATATATATATATATATATATATATATATATATATATATACAGGCAGTGACATTTCTATAAAAAGATTTCCAATTTTCTGTACTAGACTTTCGTACCCTCTTCCTTTTCAATCTAAGAAGGGTTGTCAGGTGTTCATACATCTATCCTGCATTATCCTTCATATCCGCATTTTGCCCCCCGCTCGACTCCACCCCTGACATACAGGACAGACATTGCATCAGGCCTGATGTCACCGAGCACACTTCAGTCGCTCGATTGGTCGCTGCGGCTGAGACTCGCATTTTGTCAAAATCAATGCATTCGTCTTCAAAAACGTCAGATATGAAATGTCAAACTGCGGAGGGATTTGTCCAACAGCTGTCTAAATAGCCTGGGAGTACAGCTCGAGTACTTCATCATTCAGCTAATGGATGAATGCCGCTGGTGCCTCAAGGTTATTCGAGTGGTTCACCTCCCTACAGCATAGGAGGAAGTAGCTAGAGAGAAGCCCCCCCCCCCTTCCCCACACACACTTAAAAAATAGAGAAGTGAAACTGAGGTAAAAGCTCTCTATATCCATCCAGGTCCCTCTCTCTCCCTCTCCATTACTGTCTCATCTCTCCCCACCTCTCTTGCTTTCACAGTAGGCTGGTGGCCAACTTCTCTCTTATGCTCCATTATTAAGTCAGCAGGGCGCCCAGGAGGAGACGAGGAGACTAGGAGACACACACACACACACACACACACACTTCAAACCTTTATTTATTCTCGAAAAGACAATTGAGGTTTCCCTCATTTTTAATGTTGCTGAGATTACAAACACAATAAAACATCTGAACAACAATACACACTAAACACCAGTCTTCCTCATGATTCAACAACAAGGACTAACAACTGTTCAATAAATCAACTCCTTATGGCTTTTAGACTTGAGAGAGAAAACAGTGTGTCACTAGACGTCACTCCAGCTTTGCTCATGGTCCAAACTCCGCCTCGAGCAGAGAGCTTGACCTCCTCTTCAAAACAGAATGACTTCCCAACCTGCATAAATGGATAATAGCCCAAATCCTTGCAATTTTTTCGCCTTTGATTTTCTAAAAGCAGCGTTCGCCAATAATTTTTTTACGATGACCGCTCAAGGCACATTGCGTGATGTCACGAGAGGCCTTTCCTTTGTGCTAGCTCTTCACGGAGGGCCACAACATCGGAGATTGACCAAAACACATTAAATCACTGCCTCGACAGCTCTTGCGGTGCCCCTCTGGACTGACATAAGTGAAAATGAAACATAACATATTTTTTTTAAATGATGTCAAGGGTCTTGGAAACAACCCCCATGTGTAGGGAGGCCTGCGCTGGTCCTGTCGAGTGGCCAAATGGTCAAACTAGGTCGACCGCTTGTCTGTTCGGCGAAGACGGGGATGACCTCTGTCACATGACATTGTCTTTTCATTAGCACCATCTTCCCTTTCCAAACATCAGGGACATGTGATCACTGGTGGACATCAGCGGACACAAAACAAACATATCTTGTGTCGTTCAAACAAACTCCTTGGGCTGGTCTATATGCTTACAGTGAAAGACTTGTCTGGGAGGTCCCAAGGTTATAAGTGCTATTTGTAAGAAACAGAGGCAAGGTAGAGTCCCTTCAGATAAATGGATTAATACCTCATATTCCAGTCCTGGTTTAGCCACAGACAGGCATGTTTTGTGGGGATATTTAGTTTGGGACACTGTTCATGGTTTTGAATTCAAAGTCAACCCCTTGCCCCAATGAGAATATTGGTTTGGTTTTTGCGACATGCAAATATACCCCAACTTGACTGCTGACCGTTCATATGAGGTTGTGAAATGTGTTTTTGTTTGGTGGTTAAATTAAAGATTCTCTTCATGTCATTCTGCACCATGAGCCTGCTATGAGCTAACTAGCAAGCAACTAGCTAGCAACGAGGGGGAATTCCATCTGTCAACTCTCCTTTAGTCTCACGGTTTGTGGGTTTGAGTACCCATAAGGCCAAGCAGAATGCCCTGCGCTGATTGGATCTCAGCAGACGACCTTTGACCCAGGTGTAGCCAGGCGCTTTTTTACCTGCTCCTGTGTTTTGTGCTCCTAAGTTGGCCCGACAACAAATTGGAATAATTATTATAACTGCAATCAAAGAAAGCTTTCAAGGGACATTAAAGTTAGACTTATTCAATTCAAAATCCTAAATCGTTTCTATTGGACACCATCTAGATTGTACAGGTTAGGTTTCAGGGATTCAGCAGATTGCTGGAAATGTCAGAGCTCGGAAGGTACATTGGTCCATACTCTCTGGCAAAGATTTTTGGGACCAAATCCATAAATGTTTTGAGATCACTAACACTGATTTTGAGTTCTCCCCTAGGTTGTATGTGTTAGGTGATCCATTAATAGTGAAAGAGTGGGGAGATGCAGAATTGATCCAAACCACCATAATGGTGGGTAGACAAATTATAATGAGGGGATGGAGGAAAACAGAAGCTCCCTCCTGTAGAGAATGGTTCATTGAATTAGGAAAGGTAGCCTCATACGAACAGCTCTTTTATAGACAGACTGACATATAGACTGGAGGATTATATTTTGAAATGGGGAAAATGCCAGATCTACATGTCTAAAGATACATGATGTACTCGTAACACGTTTGTCATTTGCATTTTTTTGTTTCACTTCTTGTATGGACCTGTGTTGATTATATTATTATATTGTTGTATGTATGTTTGTGTGTGTGTGTGTGTATGTATATATGTTTGTGTTTTTGTTTTGTTTAATTGATTTATGCATTTTTATGTTTTGTTTTTATTTCTTATGTTCTTTCTCTCTAGACGGTTTTGGGTCTAATTTGATGGAGCTGTTAAAACATGAAAAGCTTTAATAAACTTTAAATCATAAAAAAAAAAGCCACAGCAGAGCCAAACAGCAGCCTGCAAATACAGCTTTCACAGAGGAGCTCAATTAATTACAAACTGTAGCTTTAACGGACGACTGAAAAAAGAGTTTTTGGAATAGCAGAGGAGGAGAGAGGAGGCTGAAGACCAAGAAGCTCACAGTTTGAAGATTGGATTGGCCATCCTGCTGGGAGAAAATCTGTCGAAATTATAAGTAATCAGTAATCAGGGTAAAACCAGATTTCATTGACTCCCACTAGTGGGGCAGATAACTATAACTGTTATTGTATATACTATAATTGTGCATTTTGTGATAAAAGCATTGCTATCACAAAATGCGCTACGATCGTTGTTGGTGCCGAGAATATTGTCGTCGTCATTCGTCAGCAACAATCCGATCGTAGCGCAGAGAATGTGAGCCGGAGAATAGCCAGTCTGCGCGCTGGCCTGTGCGCATGCGTGCTGGAGCAAGTGGGGAAAGGCGTGTAAAGATCATATTACAGAGGCTAAAGACCCCGTATTTGAAAACCACAACAATGGCTCGCGTTGTGGAATCTCAACTGTCGATTCATTCAATCTGATTTATGAAAACAACCATTTAGCGTCCGAAAATGGATTTTGAGAAACTGCATTCTCGGTGCCCCGATCGCCGTCATTACATGGATATACTGGCTCGCGCTGGATTTTAAATTTCTTCTACATGCCTCCGAACTACAACAAAGTGATCTCGGTGAGTCAAACTTCTTATAATATGTCGTAAATAAGGTCCAGGTTGTCAAAAACGAGCATTGCCCTTTAACTGTTAACACCCCAAAGGGATCAACCTTCAAAACACCCCAAAGGGAGACATGCACCATACATTTCCATGAGCAATTTCAGACCATTCAGACTTACGGTTTATTAGAAGAAATTTTTTTTAGGGTTTCGCCAAATTTTCAATCCGCAGACAAATCCATCATGGCAGAAACTATGGGTTCTTCGGGCATGACCCATGAGGAAAGACACAAGCACACCTGGTTTCATTCATTTACATCTTTCAAGAGTCCAGGAAAAGAGGAATAGTGGATGTCTTGTCAAACTGGGAAACCACTAAGACATCAACATAACAATACAATCCAGAGGCATCATTTATCATTGTGGTACGCCTTTTTTTACATGGCCTTTTCCGCCATTTCAGGCGTACGCCCTCTTCCTCCCCCCCACAGCGCGATCTATCAACCAAAAAGGGCGTATATTTAGTTGCCTTTTTACACGCTTTTCTACGACACCTCTCGACTCGGCGTACCGATTTAGACGGGTTTTTACACCCTTTTTGAACACGGGGAACTGGCGACGCCGGTGGTGCGTCGGTGAATTACAATATTTGATGGAGAGAGGAAGAGCGAGAGTTTATAAACGCATCATGTAGGCTAATAACCCAATTCAGCACAAACATAATGCAGGCACTCCATCAAACGGCAATAATTGACCAATTAGATTGTCATTAATATGTGATCATGTGGACCTGTTTGCTGTTTGGTAAGCATATAAATGCCAGTCCTCCTGTGCGTAATGTGAGCCAAAATGTATCCGGCGCTACTCGGCCTGCTGGCCGAGATAGAACTCCAAAGAGGTGACAGCGATGGCGACTGCACCCACATGTGGATAAGGGCACCATCAGTGAATGAATACGTCTATGAATCTATGAATGAATCGCAAAAATGTGCACATTATAAATACCCAAATCATATGTGACGCCGACATGCTCATCACAAGTGTAGTGGCACGGTGGCCTGGCTCCACGCATGACTCATTCATCCCGGCGCACAGCAGGGTAGGGGCTAGACTGGAGGCAGGCGCTGCGCGTGACGGCTGGCTTGTTGGTGTGTGCATAGCCAAGATGCATATTCTTTTTCATTTTTACTTTAATTAGGGCCCGAGCACTGGCGGTGCGAGGCCCTATTGAAACTCGAAGGATTATTATTCTCCTTCTTCTCCTTTACTCCAAACAAATGCCTTTTAGGCGGCCTGAACATCGATGAAAACGGATGAAACTTTGCAGATACGTCAGTCCCGGTGAAAAATTTGATAATTCATGGGTGACGGAAATGGGCGTGGCAAAACGGCTCAAGAGCGCCCCCTGGAAAGTTTAAAATGGCGAGCCCCACCTTTCAGTTTGATGTAGGCGAACGAAATTCGGTGGGCATATGTATTTCATCGAGCCACACTTAAATGTCTCTTGGAGCTATACCCAACATGCAACAGGAAGTCCGCCATTTTGCTCTTAATGTGCCATTTTGTCCTTGTTTTGACCATTTCCATGCCTCGTACTTCGACGAACTCCTCCTACAGATTTCATCCGATCAACTTAATATCGGGTCAGCTTCATCTTAAGACCTTTGTGATCAAAAGTTATCAAAAAAATTGAGTTTTCACCAAACACCCTTGCCGTGGCGCCCCGCCAAAGTTTGACATTTCGCCATAAAACACGAAGTCCTCATAACTCCTCCATACATTATCCAATTTGTCCGATATATCTCACGCTTCATGACGGTTCTGTCCTGAACACATCTATGTGTCAGTATTGCGTCATACTTATAGCGCCACCTATTGGTGAAACAGGAAGTCCTCATAACTCCTCCATACATTATCCGATTTGTCCGATATATCTCACGCTTCATGACGGTTCTGTCCTGAACACATCTATGTGTCAGTATTGCGTCATACTTATAGCGCCACCTATTGGTGAAACAGGAAGTCCTCATAACTCCTCCATACATTATCCGATTTGTCCGATATATCTCACGCTTCATGACGGTTCTGTCCTGAACACATCTATGTGTCAGTATTGCGTCATACTTATAGCGCCACCTATTGGTGAAACAGGAAGTCCTCATAACTCCTCCATACATTATCCGATTTGTCCGATTTATCTCACGATTCATGACGGTTCTGTCCTAAACACATCTATGTGTCAGTATTGCTTCATACTTATAGCGCCACCTATTGGTGAAACAGGAAGTCCTCATAACTCCTGCATACATCATCCGATTTGCACCAAATTGCTGACGCTTCATGAAGGTCACCTTCTGAACACATCTATGCGTCGGTATTGAGTTACACTTACAGCGCCACCTACTTGTGAAACAGGAAGTACTCATAACTCCTACATATGTTATCCGATTTACTCCAAATTGCTCATGCTTGATGAAGGTCGCATCTTGAACACATCTGTAGGTCAGTATTGCGTCATACCTACAGCGCCACCTACTGCTTACAGGAAGTCCTCATAACTCCTACATACTTTGTCCGATTTACACAACATTTCTCACGCTTCATCAAGGTACTGTCCTGAACACATCTATGCATCGGTATTGAGTCACGCTTAGAGCGCCACCTAACTGGTGACAGGAAGTTTCTGTCAGTACTGGACACCGAAATAGCACACCCTTTAACGGCGCCACACCCCGACCCGCGTGGGGTGCGAGGGCCCGCTCACTGCTGCTCGCAGCACTAGTCTTTATTTGCATTTTCCATCCATACAACGACAATACAATAAAACATAACTAACAATAACAGCTTATGGGTACTTCCATCAAGTCACAATGCAGCTCTTTTCTCTTACTTCTCTTGTATTGTTGTATGTATATGGGACTGGAGATGGAAATTAGCAAAAGCTATAATCTAGTACAATGCATCTTCTCTCTAAGGAGACTAATGTATTTGTATGTTATCCCTGAAATAAACTTCTAAATAAATAAAAATACTCAAATATTACAAATTCAATATTAGTGGTATCATCACACTTCCTTCTATAATCCATCCATTTTTCCCCATCTCCCTTCAAACTTTCCTTCCTGCATCCTCAATGCATGCGTGAACTTCTCCATAACATAAATCTCCTCCACAACACCCAGCCACTGCTCCTTGGTTGGGCGTTCCACCTTATACAAAGCCCTCATTAGTCTTTTCACTAGCAACCAGTA
Source organism: Borostomias antarcticus (assembly GCF_949987555.1). Lineage (NCBI taxonomy): Eukaryota > Metazoa > Chordata > Actinopteri > Stomiiformes > Stomiidae > Borostomias > Borostomias antarcticus. The sequence goes on from NC_140253.1 coordinate 6,467,748, forward strand.
GTACTTTCACTAGGTATATGTCCCCTCCTTGTACATCATCCTGTGTTATGTTTGCCAAGATAAATATTCAAAGCTGATAAGAATGAGAACCCGTCAAGACCCCACCACAAAATGAGGACCCAAGCCTTCAGCCCCCTCCCCGTCATGAGGGTTACCAGCATTTCTGTTGGCAGCCAAATAAATGCTTAAGTGTGATTTACCGGGTGATTTAGATGAGTCTTAATTTCCCAGAGGGGGAAATGTTTAATGTGATCTAACATCATGAAGTGATCATCTGTTATTGTTCCCTGCTTTAGGTCCTAAATCAATCATAGCCTATCACAGAATGTTTGGAATGTTTGCTTTCCTCACAGCCACATAATACAGAATGTCCATGTAGCCTACGCCAAATACAGGATGCACGAAACGTACATTAGGCTACCTAAACTGTATGAGCAATCAGACAAAGGCAGGCTAGTACAATTATCTTCCGAAGATGATTTTTCCTCGCGTGGATCTCACCAACAAGCACATGCACCTCCGTCTCCGAAAAGTTTCTCTTCTTTCCGCGTTTTTCCATAAATGTAATTGTCTTGCCTTTGCTCCACGCCATCTTATTATGTCGGCTCCTTCCGGTGAACCACGTTGTGCATTGTCATGGTTTTCACCATATATGGTTGTATTTGGGCGTGTAGAGGGCGGAACATGAAGCGCGTTCACGTCTGCACTCTTCTAGGACACCGTGGGAGAGAAATCGGCGCAGCAGCGTGTAGCCTACGCCATGTTTGATAGATCCGAAAAGCGTGTAAATATTCTCGTTGTACGCGGCAGTCCGCCCTTTTCTCGTTTTCGACGTACGCCATCTTTTACACCTGAATTTACACGCTCTTTGATAAATGAGGCCCCAGTAGTCCACATAAGAACACCATCAAACATCAAATATCAAACAATAACAACAATAAAGAGTTATTTCTCACCGGCAGCCACTCTGGTTATTTAGCAGGCAGTTACAAAGCACAACAGTTCTTTGTAGTGGGCAATCTTCCCACAAATACCACAGTATTTGTTCCAGTTCCAATTGCCTTCTCACTGGAGCTACTTAGCTAAAAAAGTGAACACCTCAGTTGAACAGCTAGGGCCTTGATTGCACATTGCCCTCAGCTGGTAACAGTTGACCAGCTGCAATGACTGTTTTCCCCTCTAGGGGGAAGAAATGGGAACTTATAATATACTTTATTATCCCCTCAGGGAAATTTGTCTTGGACTCATTTGCTGCACAAATCAACTCTATACATAAAATCAGAGGAGGACAACACATCACATGTCTCACATACAGTACATATACTACACACAACACATTGTCCACAACATATTGCACATACAAAACACATTACACATATTACTCACAACACATTGCACATACACAACACACAACACAACACATTGCACATACATAGACTATTGCACACAACCCACATTGCACTTGCCCCAGTGAAAAAAAAAGAAAACACCTTGACTATTGCACAACTTCATTCCTTCATTTGGCCCCATTCAACATTCTAACTGCGGTCGGCACAAATGAATATTTAAAACTATTCAGTTTCCAGCTGGGCGCCTTGTACCGTCTGCCCGAGGGCAAAAGCTGGAATTCGGTATGTAGAGCATGGGACAGGTTAGACGATATACCCTGAAGCTCTGCCTGGAAACAGACTGGAGAGACTGGTGTTCCTCCCTCCCCATGACTTTCATGGCAGTCTGGACCAGGCGAGCAAGCTTGGATTTCAGCTTCACACAAGGTTGCCATACCATGCAGACATCCCATACCTAACAATGCTCTCTAATACAGCCTGGTAAAATAGGAACATGATCTTCTTGTCCACCCCATGCACCCTGGGTCTGCGCAGAAAGTATAATCTCTGCTGTAAATGAGAGCACAAACTTTCCACATGGGTGTACCAACTGAATGTATTGTCTAGATGAACACCCAGGTATTAAATGAGCAGACCTCAGAAATGACTTCTCCGTGTATGATCACTGGGCTGTGGTCCCCCACTGCCCTGGGGTCCAGGATCATCTCCATCTCTTCTTTATATTGAGCATGAGGTAGTTGGCGTCACACCACTGCCCAAACCTCTCTATCTCGTCAAGGTAGGCCATGTCCTTATGCAGTAGGCCAAGGATAGCAGTGTCGTCTGAGAATTTAAAAATATAGTTACGAGGGCGGGTGTTTCTGCAGTCGTTTGTGTATAATGTACAGTAAAGAGGACTGGTGAGCTAACACAGCCCTGTGGGGCCCCTGTGCTCATTGATCTGGCTCCCGAAAGGGTACTGTTAACTCTAACACACTGGGTTCGATTGGTTCAAAATGAAGAATACCATTTGGTTATAAAAGGTGTGATCATCAAATGAGTCAGCATTGTATTGAAAGCAGAGCTGAAATCAACAAATAGTAGGCGTGCATAGGACTTGGAGTCTTCCAGGTGCTTGATGGCAAAATGGGTGATGCTGTTAATGGCATCATCTGTACTCCGCCCTTGCCGGTAGGCAAACTGAAATGGGTCTAGTTCCGATTTCACCTCCGCTTTCAATGCACACACGATGTATCTTTCAAAGCATTTCATAACAATCGAAGTCAGTGTTATGTTCATGTCTTAGTGGTTTCCCAGTTTGACAAGACACCTCCCACTCGATCTTCACATGGAAACATCGGGAAGATCGCCGGCTTTAAGGGCAACCTGTGTGGTCATGGTTTGGTGGCTCTGTACTGACTGGACTCCATCTGTTCTTCAGAAAGGAGCAAGATAACCAACCGTCTAACATCCCTGTGGAAAATGGTGGCTTGGAGGTTTTTCACTGTCAAGTTATGTTTAGCTGTGCTGTCCCCTAACTTGACAGTGAAAAACATTCCTCAGAACAGAAAACCAACTAGCCAAAGCACCTGAATAGAAAGTTGCGTATGCTGCACAAATACACAACATAGTCAATCGAAGAGCTGCAGTCAGACTGTCTATGGACACAATCACCAACTGGAATGGACCAGAGGTGTGAGCATGAATGACCTGCTGATAAAAGGCCCCGATGTTCTCAATCAGATTCGAGCTGTCCTTCTCAGAGTCAGAGGCAGAGTGTACGTTGCTCTGGGGGACGTAAAAAAGATCTACAATTCTGTCTGGTTGGAAGATTGAGAAATGCACCTAGACAGATTTCTCTGGAGAGACTCTGGGGATGAGGAGCTGGGAGAATATGCCATAACAAGAGTAAACATTGGAAACAAACCAGCAGGGTGCATAGTGCAGCTAGCAATGCGTGAGACTGCTAACCTCCCTCTGACCCTGTCTTTGCCCACACCTCAAAGAGGAGTGTCTGGTGCTTCACAATGACAGCTACGTTGAGGATATTCTCACTTCCCACAACAACCTTGACCAGCTGAAAACCATCACAGCCAATGTAGAGAGGATCCTGAAGGCGGGAGGTTTCGGGCTGAAGCCTTGGGTCTTTTCTGGGCAAAGTGGGAGGAAGGAGTGCACTGGTGGATCGGAAAGGACAAAGGCAAAGAGCGTGGTCTTCCCAAACCAGATGCATGATGATGACGACAACAAGGCGCTTGGCCTGGGCTACATAGTGGAGGAAGATAAGCTCCATGTCATGATTGGAATCAATTTCTCAAAAAGAAAACAAAATCCTAAATACGAGGGAAGCAATAAGGTGCCGACTGTAAATGGCTGCTATGGGTGACATATGGTATTGAAAATTAATGATGGCTCACTATCCCATTTTTTTATGTACATCTTTGGCTATAAGTGTACCAAATGTAATGCTTTTATCACAAGATGCAAATTTTTTAGCTAAGCTGCTCCACTACATTACAAAATGGTCCACTGTTGGAAATAAATATAACCCAAAATCAGAAAAACTACATCAGAGGTTTAAAGGGAGATGAACACCCAAATGTTCACAACAGTTCAAGGTGAATGTTTATGTGAGCCCTCATAGAGAAAGAGACTGCTCCATTTTACTGCTTTGGAAGATAAAAGCGTGTGGGGCACAGCAGGGGTGTCTCACAAAGAACTGCCTGTACCTGATCCAGCTCCCAGTCTAGCTTGACACACACACACACACCCCGTCTGTGCCTGGAATCTGTGTGAGGACATTATCTAGTCCCGTTGGCTGTAAAAAAGTAGAACCATGCTTATGCATGTATTCATTTATTAAGTCGACTTACAGTACAGTATATTCTTGAGGGACAGTGTAGTGAAAACTGCTGGCAGTTGGCCAATGCACATCTCTTTACTTCAACTATTAGCTCAAGCAAGCCTCAAATATGACCTTGTTCTACTACCCACCACGTTCGTGCCCAGCGGTGTCTCCTGGGACAGTGTTTTGGGTGGCGTATTGTATGTTAGCGTGACCAGACCGCTGCTGTAGCCCCTTGTCCCTGTTGTATTCAGGTCCCTGGCTTTGAGCGTGAGCCCCACACAGCCAGACAGATGGATGAACACTGGAGTTGGCTGGCGTCTTCAAAGCCGCGTGATTTTGAAAAATCATTTTTCAATTCAATTATATCGAGAGCCTCAGGCAAGGTGGCAGTTGAATTAAAGGTTATAGATTGCAGTGTGAAAAAAAGGATTTGTTTCGAAATGTGTGTGCCATGAGATGTTATTGCTTTTGTTGTTGTCAGGACATTTTATTTAGTGTTTGCCAATGGGAGGATATTGAAATTCAGTAGCAAAACGTTGCCTGGATTGTGTTCTTACACTCCTTTGATGTTCTTGGCAGCACACTCCACAGTTTGATGGCTAATGTTCATTGGTTTTGCAAAAAATAAACCTGGCAATTTGTAAGACACCTACTACATCAGCAGAGAAAGGCGACACAGATTCTGGTTTTCAGTATTTGCCTGCATGTGTCACAGAGAAGACAGAAAGAGAGAGAAAGTAAGACAGAGAGAGAGAGAGAGAGAGAGAGAGAGAGAGAAGAGAAAGAAATAGAGAGATACAGAGAAAGAGAGGGAGAGAGAGAAAGAGTGGGAGAGATAGAGATACAGAGAAAGAAATAGAGAGATATACAGAAAAAGAGATAGAGTGGGAGAGATAGTGTATCAAGGACAGATAGAAGGTCTGAGTGAAGCAGAAAGAGTGTGAGCACTGCAATCACAAGGGTTTGGGAGGCAGCCTCCAGGCAGCTGAGGCAATTCAATGGTAGATCTAAACCGGCTCACACACACATATATGGTGATACTGTACATATCTATGGTATGTACTCACACGAGACACACACACACACGCACGCACACTGTCCCCTTGCCCTTCCCTTCATTATTAACAGCTGAAAATTGCCCAAGGTGTCAGGGACGGATGTCCACTTAAGGGGTGCAATGGGCATATCGTCATGGCCAAATGCACACACACACGCACACGTGGCTAATATTGACATGCAGTCTGTGTCCGCAAATCCAATGACGACTTTCTGCTGACTCGCACATGACTTTGGGAAAGGGGAGCTTTGTCATTGCAGGAGCCACTGTACTGTCAAATACAGTAGCAAGATGGATATGACGGCGGTAAAAAACACCACTTAGTACGTAATTGCTCCCATCTGCCCATCCAACAGACATATAGTTCAGAGTGAAGGGAAACAGAGACACAGAATGCCGGCCAATGAGTTGCCTGAAGGACCCAGGGTGAGTTACAGAGGGTGGACTGATAATCCATCATGGAGACAAACAGTCCCCGAAAAGCCACACTCAGACCTCAGGCCTGCCATCTCTCAACGTTATCGATAATATGCTAAACCCCATCTACATTACGACTCCTGATAGATACTGGCCGTGCGGTGGTCGTTTGGGCTCAACAAGAACATTAACACTGGGGATGCTTCAGGAAAGGTGAAATGATTGTTTGCTTGGATTGTGTGTTTGTACTGTAAGTGTGTGTGCTTCAAAAGATTGTTGTAGGAATATTGAGCCAAGTAGTTTCAGTGATCTAGCTAACAAAAAAGCTTCTGTCCATTGTGCACACCTGTGTTTGTGTGGGTGCCACTGCCTACAGTACGTGCCTGTGTGTGTGTGTAAGCAGAGCTCTGTGTGTGTGTGTGTGTGTGTGTGTGTGTGTGTGTGTGTGTGTGTGTGTGTGTGTGTGTAAGCAGAGCTCGGTGTGTGTGTGTAAGCAGAGCTGTGTGTGTGTGTGTGCGTAAGGAGAGCTGTGTGTGTGTGTGTGTGTGTGTGTGTGTGTGTGTGTGTGTGTGTGTGAATGTACATAAGCAGATCTGTGTGTGTGTGTGTGTGTGTGTGTGCGCGCGCGTGTGTGCATAAGCAGAGCTCTGTGTCTGTGTGTGTGTGTGTGTGCGTGAGCAGAGCTCTGTGTGTGTGTGTGTGTGTGTGCGTGAGCATAGCTCTGTGTGTTGGTGTGAGCACAGGAGCCCTGGTCTGCTGCAGTATGAAGCAGCAGGATGTGTTATGACCGTTATTTACTGTTACAGTACCATTAATAACAGCTCAGCTGAACTCCCAGGGAACCCGAGCCAGCGGGCTTTTCTGAAGAAAAACAAATGTTTTTAGTATTTTAAACGGTTGTATTCTGAATTTTTGAATTATGACAGCCCAGGGAGTTTAAGCAGGCACAGATTTCTTCCTTGTCCTTTTTAAAAAATTATTATTAGCTGAAGAGACTTGCTTGTTCGATTTGTAAAAAAAACAAAAACAAGGATTCAGAGAAGTATGCATTTTATTCACAACTTTTTTCACCAGCGGTTTAACGACTCCCAGCGCCGGGCGGTCTGACTGGTTATTCCCCTGACAGGGAATAAAAAAGAGGCGACTATCAGATGAGAGAATGTCAATGACGACAGAGGGTCCGGTCGGGGGGGGAGGGGAGGGAGGGAGGGAGGGGAGGGGAGGGAGGGAACACGTGTCGTGACAGAGCTCTTTCTCTCTCTCTGCCTCTCCCCTTACCAACCATCTCCCTTTCTGCTCCTCTCTTTGCCCATTAGATAAATTGCTTGGAGACACAGATGAAAGGGACTTGGCTCAGGGGGGAGTGTGTGTGGGGGGGGGGGCGGGCTGCCTGGCAGGGAGAGGGCTGAGGATGAAAGAGAGAGCGAGAGACAGAGGAAGAAAGAGGGGAGAGAAAGGGAGATAAAGAGGAGGGAGAGAGACAGAGAGAGAGAGGAGGGAGACAGAAAGAAGAGGGAGAGTGAATGAGAGAGGGAGAGAAAGACAGAGAGAGGGAATGAGAGAGGTGCTGGGGGTGAGGGTGGACGTGTCAGCTTGCCCCCAGCTGACCCCCTGCTCTCCACTATCCATTTTTTAACTAATTATCCATATGAACATTTTTATGAGAAATCCTAGTGTGGCTCCCGCAGTGCACTTAAATTGAAGTGCTTATAGTGTTTTAAAGTCAAGGGAAAAATGGCCTTTGAGGTACAAAATATATTATATATATATTTTCCGTCAGTGTCTATTCAACATTTTACCCCAGCTCTGATTCTGAACCTGCCTGTATTCCAGAAAGTGGCTTTAGTGAAAACCCTTCGCTAGACCTGAGATGAGGGAGAAACTACACATATTGTACGTTGTTATTGGGAGGCTGTGGCTCAGGAGGTAGAGCGAGTCCTCCAATGACCATAATAATAATAATAATAATAATAATAACTTTATTTTATATAGCGCCTTTCATGGGACCCAAGGTCGCTTTACAAACATATCAAGAAATCATCAACAATCGACAAAGAAAGTACAGACAACAAATCAGACAGAGCAGTAAGAAGGGACAATAAACTACAAACTAATGGAGACTGGCTGTGTGTACAGTGGAATTAAAATTGAAGGCAACATTAAACAGGTGAGTTTTGAGGGTGGATTTGAAAGTGTCCAGAGAGGTGGACATCGGGAGGGAGAGAGTTCCAGAGTGTGGGGGCGGCAACACCGAAGGCCCGGTCCCCAACGGAGCGGAGGCGGGAGTGGGGGAGGGACAGGAGTCCGGAGTCAGAAGAGCGGATAGTCCGAGAGGTGGTGTAGAGCGACGGTTTGAATCCCGACCCCTCCTGTCCACATGTCAAAGTGTCCTTGGGCAAGACACTGAACCCCAGATTGCTCCCAATGTGCAGGCTAGCACCTTGTATGGTAGCTGCTGCCATTGCTGTGTGAATGTGTGTGTTTAAACGGGTGTGGATAAAGTAAAGCGCTTTGGATAAAAGTGCTATATAAGTGCAGTCCATTTACCATTATTACAAAATGTGGATTACAAAAGTATGATGAGTTAGGCCCATTTCCTTTGTTTTTTTGACCCCCTGCTTTCCACTATCCATTTTGAAATACTTATCCACATCCTTTCAAATAATTATCCAGATCCTAATGGGACTCCTTCAGTGCACTCAAATTGAAGTGCTTATGTAAAGGCCAGCTTTAAGTTCCTTGTCGGGCCCTGTCAACACTCATGGGGAATAACATGTTTGGAGCTGTTAAACACAAAGTCCTACATATACTACAAAGTAAGCAGACCCAGATGGCGAGGGTAATACCGTGCTGCTGTTACATGTCTAATGTGTACGTCCTGAGTCTAGGCCTACACAATTTCAAGGCTTTAGCTCGGTAAGCTAACGCAGTCTCGTGTTCCCCCCAACCGAGATTCTTACCCGTCCTTTCACACGTGTGTCTGGCGGCTCTGGGCCTAGACTGCTCGTGTACTCTGCCATCCACTATCACTGCCTTGTTTACAGTCCAAATGCACGGTTTCCTGGAACAATGAACGCTGACCGAGGCTGTGAAGGAAGGTTCCAAATCGTGCGCTCGAGCCCTAAACTGGCACTCAGCGTGACAGAGGGCTACCAGATCATGGAGGGGGGGGGGGGGGGGGGGGGCAGATGTCCGTTCTCATTACTTTCCTGCCCTCGTGAGGTAATTGGACGTGGGACTCAGGTGTATGTGAGGAGTAAATGTGACAGATGCTCGCGGTGTGTGTGTGTGTGTGTGTGTGTGTGTGTGTGTGCGGGTGCGAGCGGGGACACGGTATGGTCCGAGGCTTGTCTGCCCATTGTCCGTGGGCTTGAGTGATAGCCACACATTACGCCTGAAGGCTATCCGCTACATCCTGAATGACACACACACAAAGTGCCGTTCATTATTTATCCTATCCCAGAGTTGCCAGTGTCGGTTTGGTTTCCAAGTACTCCTATTCTGTCAGGTTACGCAACGTTAGGCCAGCTGCTAGGTTCAACCGAACGAGAAATAAGAAGATTAGAATGGAAGATGGCAGTGTAACAGGAAAGAGATAGTGACGATGTAAGGAGTATATCAATTTCAATAAAGCGAAGTAGCTGTGTGCACATCCAGCTGTAGCCAGGAGCAGGATAAGAAATATGAATTTAAAAGAGGAAAAATATATCCGAACACTGGATTATAGCTCCCAGCACTTTATTTAAGTAACATTTCCACCACACAGGGTCTTCTTCAGGCAACCCTGTGTGGTCGAAACGTTTCTCAAAGAAAGTGTTGGGAGCTATGAGCCAGTGTGTGGATATCCGTATATGAATTTCAAGACGTGGAATTAGACCCCGATTAAATGATAAACTAAAGTGATTGTCAATCCTCATCCAATCCTCATCCCCAGGCTGTGCGTCACATGACCATGCTCTTCTTTGTGCGGTTGTGTCTCCGGAGGCAGAGCGGGTCGTCCTTGGGCAAGACGCTGAACACCAAATTGCTCCCAATGAGCAGGCTATTGGTGTGTGACTGTGTGTGTGAATGGGTGAATGAGGGGCCATTTGTAAAGCGCTTTAGATAAAAGCGCTAAATAAGTGCAGTCCATTTACCATTTACCATGTGTCGTGGACCCTCCCCAAGTAGGTGGCGTGTCATGTAGGCGTCCCACTGTACATGTTACTTGCCCTGAGAAAATTGAGGTCTCCTTTCATTATGGCTTCTAATATGAGCCAATGGCTTACAGAGCTATCGGTCACATCGCCAGTCCAACACACAGTCATTTGGATTTTAATTAAAAATCCAAATCAGACTCATCACTTGACCAGGGTAATGGGAGAGTTATAATCACATTTCCAACATGGGAAGTAGCATAGTTAGTCACATGAGCAGTCTCAAAGCCTAAATGTTTTTATTTTTAATGGCCTCTGTAGACCCTCTTAAAACCCATTCAGGGAAAAAGAGGTCATGACTCTCCGCGTGATTTGATGATAAACGTGACGACACAGGGACGTGTGGACGTGGCTTCCAGTCAGGCCACGCGTGTTTCTTTCTCCAAGAGCGTCCTACTAATTAATGAATGATGTTACACCCCAGAGGATAGGACAGAATTAGGATTCTCTATTCTGTCTCAACCTCCGTCTGAACGACCTTGAGGACAGACACAGAGGACGCCCCCTCTGTCTCACTACGGCACAGAGGAAACTTCAAACGCTGTCTGGTAGCCTCCTAACTCCTCCTTTCTTCCTCAGCTGTGAGAAAATAAAGAAAGGAAAAGAAGGAAGGAAAAGTAGGGGGGCTGTTGGCGATGACAGGAAACGGTGGAACGATTACAGGAGTGAGATGGAAACCTTTAACCCACGACTCCGCCTCTCAACTCTCCTCTCGTCATCAGGCCATAGGGTTTTGAGAAACTGCCAAATGAATGATAAAAATAGAGAACAGCTTTTTCTCAGTAAGGCGTAACTTGTACCCTCTGTCCAATTCTCAGTCACTTCCCTGGAAAACAAGAAAAAATAAGCACCCACAACAACAGCAACAAGAATAGCAACAAATACAACTGCAGCACTCCATATTGACTAATAATACTAGAACTGTAGTTTGACACACCAATGGGCGTTGAGGTACTAAAACATTGTATTCCATCAGTGTCTATTCGACATTTCCCCACTGCCCTTACTTTTCCTAGATATCTGTACACATGTCTACGTTGTCATGATTACAACATGTGGATTCAAAAATGAGTTTTATTTTTTATTTTTTTAAAGCTCCTATAAGCATGGAAAGCAACACAGAATGTTGGCACACAGTGTTACTCATTTGTGAATTGTCTCTCTCCTCCAGCCAAATCGTCGCATTTGCATAATGGCCCTATTAGCGCATCGAGACACTAAATGCAACATAGAAATAAGTCATTTGGAGACTATGTACTGAGCAGAATCACATGAAGGACAAGGCTGATGCCTCGCAGCATCACTTTGTGACTCACCGTGTTCCCCCGGAGGAACATGTTCCCACAGTTAAACCCAGGTGAACTGTGTAACCTGCCGGCAATATGTTTGTGGGAGCTGATCACAGAAACCTCAGAAGCTGTGTGTTGACTGTTGACACAAAATAATGAATTGGCAACAATCTAGTTATGCACTTATTTCTTCATTGTAGATTGTTTCGGGAACACAAAGTCGTCAAACATGTGTTAGATAGATAGATAGATAGATAGATAGATAGATAGATAGATAGATAGATAGATAGATAGATAGATAGATAGATAGATAGATAGATAGATAGATAGATAGATAGATAGATAGATAGATAGATAGATAGATAGATAGATAGATAGATAGATAGATTTTGTACTTTTGTACTTGTGTTGAGATGGATGGTTTTGGTAATCAGTGAGAACGATAGGACCTGACGCCCATGAGCACCTTCATCTTCTGGTTCTCCCTGGATCGTAGAGGGTGGATTTGTCAGGTTCAGGTTGCACCGCTTGACGACCTCCTCAGTTGAGGTCAGCAGTGCAGCTCTGCCCCTCTCTTCTCCCCACGGCCTCAAATGATACGATAACAGAATGTGTTCTGGTGCCAGGTATACTTATGGGCATCCTTGTGCTCGAACATGGTGTTTGTTATGGACAAACCGTGACTAGCACAGAAGTCCAGCAACAAAACACCACTCGGGTTCAGATGATGGTGGCCATGCCTCCCAATCACGCCCCTCCAACTGTCTCCATCATTGCCCACGTGTACGTTGAAGTCCCCCAGTAGGACAATGGAGTCCCCCGCAGGAGCCTCATATAGGACTCCATTAAGGGTCTGCATGAAGGCCGAATACTCCGAACTGGCGTAGGGAGGCGACCCCCTCGTCCACTGGGGTAAACTCCAGCGCAGCGGCGCTCAGCTGGGGGCTGTAGGGCACACCAAGGGCACACCAGCCCTATGCCTCCCACCAAGGGCCACTCCGGAGAAGAATAGAGTCACTCCAAACCCTATCCAGGAATTTGGTTCCAGAGCCGGCGCTGTGCGTGGAAGTGAGCCCCACCGGGTCTAATCGGTATCACTCTACCTCCCTCACAACCTCCGGCTCCTTCCCCCCCAGCGAGGTCACGTTCCATGTCCCCAGAGCCAGCCTCTGCGCCCCGGGTCCGGTCCATCGGCACGATCCGCCTTCCGCCTCCGGTTCCTCCCGCGGGTGGTGGGTCCACGGGATGGAGGAGGAGGAGGAGAAGATGTTGCCTCGCCGCTTCTCCGTGGTAAGCCGCTCGGACATCAGGCGCTCGCAGGCGGGCCCTCCCTCTGGGCCTGGCTCCAGACGGGGACCCCGGACTTCCTCCAGGCCGGGTCTCTCTTCCTCTATGATCTCAGTCCATCAGGAGTTGTTACCTGTAACCCCAGGTAGGGGGGCTTAGAAGGTACTACCACTTGCCCAAGGTGGAAGTGCTCCATAGAGCACTGTGGTAGAATCACCCTGTCACTGAAAGTTCTCCTCTGCCTGACCCGAGTGTCATAAAGAGGGTGGTAGACATCGTCCACGATACTGGTACTGTATGAAAACAGCATGAAGCTAAAGCAAAAGCTATAAAGTAGGCTTCAAGCATTTTTAATCTGACTGAATCTTCTCCTCTCTTGTCTAATTAGTGGATTAGTAACAACTGTGTGTGGTGCCACAATTCCTCACACCCACCCACGGTCCAGTGGACAGCAGCAGCATTGCACTCACATGGACATTTTCGTGGGCCGACCAACCGACAGAGCGAGCTCTAGAGCTGCTGGTTGCAGCTGAAAAGATAGTATGTTACTGACATGAATAAAAGCTCAGCGCTTCTAGTGTTAATGATATTTGTTATTCTGCTCGGGTAAGTCACCAGCGGCCCGAGCGTTCTCCCTTTCTGCTGACACAGGGCTCATTAAAAACCATGTGTCTGATTAAACTACATCTCCTCCTCTCCTCTCCTCCTCTCCTCCTCCCATTCCTCCACCCGTCCCTCCTCCTCCACCTCTTCTTAACCCTGTTCGATCTTCCCCACTCTGTTTTCATGAAACATCAAAGGTTCTGTATGGAGGGATAGAGGGAGCTCACCACTTTTTCTAGGTAGGTACTATAGGTAGGTTGGTAGGTAGCTACTGTAGGTACAGCAGGTAGAACTGGTCCTCAAGGGGGAAATGACAGTAAACAAGCAGCTCAGTCAAGAGATGATTGAAATACACAGGTATAGTAGGTACAACTCAAAAATCCAAATACACAAGATTGTAACATACAATAATAAAAAAAAGTGTAGCAAAACAGTGTGTGTGTGTGGGGGGGGGGGGGGGGGGGTGAGAGTGCAGTAGTGTTCCTGGGGAGGTGTAATTTCTATAGATTACACTTCTAAGATTGTTCATGCTACGTTTTCAAACAGGGAAACACACTAAAACGAAGAGCATATCAAACAGGTGATTTGCGAGTTTGAGCTATAGCAATCAAAGTTTTTTTTTTTTGGGCTAGTAGTCTAAATGTTGAGTTTAAAATGCAGCTGTCCAGCCATCCATCAACGCCAAAGGTCACCAACAAATTTCCATCCCTGTTTGTGTTCCATGTCTGGTGCGCATTCCCTGCTTTTAAAATAATCTAGTTTTTGTGACAAATCCAAAAAGATACTTTTGTTTCAATATCTAATTATTCAATCTCAATCCCCACCGCTGTGATAACAATATTCACCTTATTATTTATTTATGTAGGCTATGCTGTAAGAGATGAAAGAAACAGTTCCATTTGCTTCCCAACCATCATCTTATCTACGTGTGGCTGCATTTTGGATTTATTCTTTCATGGTTTTAGATCACAATCCTGATGAAGGTCTAGCACCGAAACGTTGTTTTCTTTTGTACCAATAAAGAGTTTGCCAGTAAGGTCAGTGTTGCAGGATTTTTCTCCACACCTAGACTGTCAACCTTATCCTACACACCTGATTTAAAGCTTTTTATATACAGCCCTTAACAGTAAAAAAAAAAAAATCACAATCAACTTTTACCAAGCGGACAAAATTAAGTCCATCCATTCACCCAACTTCATTCTAGAGCACAGCCCACGAGCACAGCGTTCCCTAGGCCTAGATAAGGCCTGCCATAGGCTATTACTTACTCAGTTCACCACGGATCTTCCTGGTATAAAGTTACTCTTTTCATTTTTTCCAGTAATCTTAACTCCATATCCAAATCCAAAACGCTCCGCTCATATCCCAAGGCCTCCGGGTTCAAAGTTCGTTTTGGCTGGGGTAGTGTTGCTGTTCGTCTCTCCGCCACGCCACTGTCACGACCCAGTGACCCCCGCTCACTCACATCCGCAGCACGGGGCTATGCTAGTGCATTGATGGTGGTGGCTAATAGCTACTGACAGATGAAAAGGAAAACCATTAAAAGCCCCGGACCTTTCGAGTGTGTCTGTCCCGCGTCTTTCCGGCTAGCATGATGATGGACGACTTACGGTTCAACGTCGCTCGCAAGCAAGCACGCACGCACGCACGCACACACACACACACACACACACACACACACACACACACACACACACACACACACACACACAGGTGTACTAACCCACACTCGCACGCACACACACAGGTGTACTAACCCACACACACACACACACACACACACACACACACACACACACACACACACAGGGCCGGACTGGCCATGTGGCGTACCGGGCAAATGGTGGGCCGGACCTACTTGTGGGCCGATCTAAAAAAAAAAAGAGCTAACGAACGGCCCATAGAGCAGGGACAGCGGCCCATTGGTCCATTTTCTATACTGACACTGGGCTGGCCCAATCATATGTAGGCCCCACCCCTCCCTCTGTTAGTTTCAGGTGTCATTTGCGTGGGCCGTTAGAGAGCCAGCTGGCCTGTCCCCCCGTCAACAAATCGCGCAGCAGCACCCCCCCCCCCCCCCCCCGTCAAGAAATCGCGCAGCAGCATCCCCCCCCCCGTCAAGAAATCGCGCAGCAGCACCCCCCCCCCCCCCCCCCCGTCAACAAATCGAGAAGCACCCCCCCCCCCCCCCGTCAACAAAACGAAACTGAAGGTGTTCCATCTCACCGCGTCGGCTCGGCTAGTGGCCTGACTGGGGCTACATTTCCCGGTAGGAAATATTCACCCAGTCCAGCCCTGGGTCCGGCCGATTGTGGTGGGCCGGTCTGGGCCAAAAATGCCAGGGCCGATTTTTTGTCCCAGTCCAGCCCTGCACACACAGGTGTACTAACCCACACTCGCACGCACACACACAGGTGTACTAACCCACACACGCACGCACACACACAGGTGTACTAACCACACACGCACACACACACACACAGGTGTACTAACCCACACACGCACGCACACACAGGTGTACTAACCCACACACGCACGCACACACACACACACACACACACACACACACACACACACACACACACACACACACACACACACACACAGGTGTACTAACCCACACACACACACACACACACACACACACACAGGTGTACTAACCCACACACGCACACACACACACACAGGTGTACTAACCCATACACGCACGCACACACACAGGTGTACTAACCCACACACGCACGTACACACACAGGTGTACTAACCCACACACGCACACACACACACACACACACACACACACACACACACACACACACACACACACAGGTGTACTAACCCCCACACACACACACACAGGTGTACTAACCTGCACACGCACGCACACACACAGGTGTACTAACCCACACACGCACGCACACACACACACACAGGTGTACTAACCCACACACGCACGCACGCACACACACACACACACACAGGTGTACTAACCCCCACACACACACACACACAGGTGTACTAATCCACACACGCACGCACACACACAGGTGTACTAACCCACACACGCATGCACACACACACACAGGTGTACTAACCCACACACGCATGCACACACACACACAGGTCTACTAACCCACACACGCACGCACACACACAGGTCTACTAACCCACACACGCATGCACACACACAGGTGTACTAACCCACACACGCATGCACACACACACGCACACACACAGGTGTACTAACCCACACACACACGCACACACACAGGTCTACTAACCCACACACGCATGCACACACACAGGTCTACTAACCTGCACACGCACGCACACACACAGGTCTACTAACCAACACACGCACGCACATGCACACACAACCATTTCAGCCTTATTTATTCATGTGAAGATCTATGTGGCAGTTCGCTCTAAATTTCCCCCCAATTTAAATTCAGCTTCAGAAAAGCGCCTTTTGTCTGCCCTAGCTATTACTATCACAATAACTGAGTTGTTTGTTTATGAGTTTGGGAATTCAAAAGAAGGGCTGATGAGATGAGTAGTTATTGGGCTGAGATTATTAGGTAGTCTGGGGAAAATATTACTTTAATCATAGTAATTTGAGGAGCAAGCTCTTTTGTATGGATCGCAATACTTATCAGCTATTCACTGACTCAATGGTCTGCCCTTGTGTGCATGTGTGTGTGTGTGTGCACGTGTGTGTGAGTGTCTTTTGATAGCTGTACAGGTTCATTCAGAGTGTAAATGTGTGTGTGCGTGTGTGTGTGAGTGAGTGTGCGCACGTGTGTGTGTGTGTGTGTGTGTTATGCATCATTGCTCTGAATCATATTTAATGAGATTATGTGCCTTGGCAGAAGTAATCATCAGGGTTGGCTTAACGCTATCCCCTCTCCCGAAGTGGAAAGTACCAAACGGAGTTCATTCCTAGTAGAAACATAATACCAGGGAAAAAACTTTGAACTATCTCCAAAACCAGTTGCACTAGTCTTCAGGAGTGAATCAGGAAATCCTTAGCAGGTGATGAAATTAATAAAAAAGCGCTTATTTAAAACATATTTGTAAACCATATTTGAAGTTCTTATTTAAAACACATTTTAACATTCTTATTTTTAAAATAAATGAAACGTATTTGTGTACTTTAAAATGTATTTCCATTTTTTTTTTTTTTTTTTAATTCTTATTTAAAAGTGTTTTTAAATAAGTTTTTTTGGAGTTGAGTCATCTGATATTGACAAACTACAGTAAGGGCTGTATTTACAACTGACTAAATCGTTTTTTCTCTCGCAAGGAGCAAAGAACCACAAAAATGTGTTGCAAGGGTCAAACAAACACGTCCCACTATGAAAGCCGAAGAGGTGAACCATCATCTAATAGCTGTTCACACCGCCCGTTTTAATCTTGTCTCTGTCACTGATATCTTACTGTTCCCCTTGGAGACCCCCCCTCCTAGAGGGCAGGTTGAGGAGTCTCACACCGCGGAGCCAGAACCCGTGGTTTAAGCCTCCACTCAGCTTGCGCTGTCCTCCACTGGGTTGTGACCCCCATCAGCGTCCCCCCCTTCCCCCACCGCCTATCAGCGAATCACCTGCCTCCATGTCACTCCTGAGTCAGAGGTGACCCCTGCTGTTGTACGTCGGAGGGGTAGGGCACGGGGGGATTAGAACCGGCGCTTCAGAGGATACACCGTACCTGGCGTTTTATTGGAGCACATAAAGGCAGAGAAATCCTTGACCCCGTTGACCCCCCCACCCCCCGGTGGGCTAACCGAGGAGGCGGAGGTATGGAGGGATACTAGGTGAAGGAAACTCTGGACTCGTGACCCTGCCCCCCCGCCCCACCCACTCCCCATACTCCCACGCTTGAACACACACACACTGCTGGAGATTTGACCTGCGCTGTGCCCCTGAGACGCTCGGCTAACACCTGCATAGCCGCCGAAGAGAAGTGGAATGATTTCTTCTCTCTAAGTCGACCCACCAGGGGGATACAGACAATATCACCCTCACACCAGCTTCTGCAATATCACCTTTTACTAGCGAGCAGAAGGATCATGGGAAAGGAACCATAATACCGCCCCACCATCGATGGGTCAATCGCTGCTAGCATATGAGCAGCCAGCAAGTTACTCATGTATTGTACCTAGGCCTATATGTTTGCTCTGCTCTGTCAGTATATGTCAGTATTGCTTATCATGCCAATAAAGCATTTCAATAACTGAGAGCCAGAGTCACACACACACATATACACAAATACACACACAAAACACTCACTCTCACTTGCACACACAGACAACAAACCTAGGCTCAAAAGGCCTGCATGGAAGCGACCGGCATCTCTATCCTGATCGGGGCAGCGAGCTGACTGTGGGCTGACACCAAGACAGACAGTGACAGTGGCAGGAACTGTGAGTGATATCACTCTGTCAGATAGCCAGCCAACCAGAGGGCGTAGTAGCGGACGACAAGGAAGAGGTCACTGACAAGGTCTGCACACAACATGGAGGAAGAACTAAGGCCTTGTTTTTTTTCCAAAGATACATTTTGGAGGGAATTTCTGCTTTATTATATAGGACAGTATGTAGACAGGAAGGTAGGAGAGAGAGAGAGAGAGAGAGAGAGAGAGAGAGAGAGAGAGAGAGAGATGGGAGGACATGCAGCAGAGGGCCCGGGGCGGATTGGAACCAGTGCCACTGCGGTAAGGACTAACCTTTACATGGTACATGCCTCAAAACCCGATGAGCCACCATTCATGCCCTGTTTTTTATTCAAAGCTTCCCTCATCAGCATTTATGCGAAATCGCAGGAAAGGTGAAAGTCTATTTTCCCGTGTTGGTATTCCGCGCGTTGCTTTCACCCAACGTTCATACGGTACGAGAGAAGATCAAGGAGAGGACGCGACCAAAGGCCATCGGGACGCACTCCGGGTCTCTACGTCACACGACCAGGAATTCCGATCCTCTCTCATTGTTTGTTGATCTTCAAAGACAGCAAAGAAAATGGTCTGAGGCAATTTTGTGGATGTACAAGGCCTCGCCATCTCCCCTGAGAGGCAAGGGGAGGCACTCTCTCATGGATAATTAAAAGAAAATAATAATTAGTCAAATACCCACGACTCGGATACAAGAACATTATTATCAAGGGCCCCTTCTCTCCGAAGTTCAAAAGAGACGCCTTGGCAGAAGGTTGAACGGAGACGTTAACGGGGAAAGAATGAAAGCGGGTTGCTGATGAAAGAAGAAGAAAAACGTAGTTGTTCTTTTGATGAATTACCTTGGGTTTTCATCAGCGGTAGCCGATCCGTGTCAATAGGTCAGAACGCCGATGGTTGGCAACCGACGTGAACGGCAAGCTGTACAGGGAATAAACTCTTCAAGTGACAGGAGTGGTTTGGCTGCCAGTTAATCACACTGCCTTGACAGTTGACCAGGGGGGGGGGGTTGTTGCTATGGTCATCCAGCAGGCTGTCCTGTCCCTTACGCGTGTTTCAATCCTTACAAGTCCCCCGCCTCTATTTACCTTCCCATGATATCGCAGCCTCGGCTCTGGAACATTGTTTTATTTCGCTTTCTCCTCTGTCACAAACCGTTTTTTTTTTTTTTTTAATCAAAAGCCTTCATCATCATGAACCGGCTCAGGCAGACTGCTGTTGTCACGGGACCTAATGAAACCGCCCATCGGCCGCCATGTCTCCGTGGTGCTTGGACTCATGCCAGCCCTGTTATTTTCCCGTGCCCATTCTCGTCCTGGTGGATTAGGCAGCAAAGTGGCTTTCACTGCTGCCTGTGTCCCCTCCCATGGCAAGTCCCTGACTGAAGCCATCAGCCCGCCGAGGTTTAAGAGATGGTGACGAACTCCGGCTGGTCCCCCGCGGCCGGGTCAGCGGTGGACTGGACTTCTGAGCGCTCTCTCTCTCTGTCGCGGCCTGATGATGCGTCCGCTCGGGCGAACGTTCCACAGCACGTTATCCCTCTGTAGATGCGCCTCATCCCTCACCGCACAATGAGATCTGAAAGGAAGTTTTATGGGAATGTGGTGGTGAATCGTCCCCAATCCTGCCTCCTTACACCTGTCCAATGTGTTCAGATCTACGGTGTCTAGGCCCGGATTATATTCTGTAGCAAGTGAACCCAGACAATTTACTGGCCTCATATTTCATAGTTAATCTTTTATCCAGTGTCAAGATGTGACTGACGTGAGTGTGAAACGGCTTGCTAGACTGAAGGGATTGTACTGTACTGTACAAATGAGCTAAATCGGCATGTGGGCGGAAAGTTGGCCAAGGACACAGAGAGAATGAGCGAGTATATGAACAATTCTCTCCTGAAAGCCTTCAATTTGGCCCGAGGCATTAACAAAAGCCCTCTCTCTCACTCTGAATCCACAATGCATCTCCAGACTCATAATGAGATATTTACAGTCAAGCTGGAAAGTCTGCACACCTTCTCTTTTTCCATTTTGATAGCCTTACTCCAAAATTGATTAAATTCATTTTTTTCCTCATCCATCTACACACAATACCCCATAATGACAAAGTGAATGAAAAAATGCAAACTTTTTGCAAATGTATTAAAAATTAAACACTAAAATATCACATGTACATATGTATTCACACCCTTCACTCAGTACTTTGTTGAAGCACCTTTGGCAGCAATTACAGCTCTTCTCGGCTATGACGCTACAAGCTTGGCACATCTATTTTTGGGCAGTTTCTCTGCAGATACTCTCCAGCTGATTGGTGGAGTGCTGCCTGGATGGTTGATCTTCTGAAAGGTTCTCCCATCTCCACAAGGATATGGTGGAGCTCTGCCAGAGTGACCCTCGGGTTCCTGCCCACCTCCCTGGCCAAGGCCCATCTTCCCTGATTGCTCAGTTTAGCCAGGTTGCCAGGTCTAGGAAGAGCCTTAGTGGTTCAAAACTTCTTCCATTTATGAATGATGGTGGCCACTGTGCTCTTCGGAACCTGTAAAGCTTCAGAAATGTTCCCGAACCCTTCTCCAGATCTATGCCTTGACACAATCCTGTTTCTGAGGTCTGCAGATAATTCCTTTGACCCCATGGCTTGGAGTTTGCTCTGACATGCACTGTCAACTGTGGGACCTTATATAGGTAGGTGTTGGCAATCCCCAATAATGTCCAATCCATTGAATTTATCACAGGTGGACTCCTTGTGTTGTAGAAACATCTCAAGCAGGATCAGTGGAAACAAAATGCACCTCAGTTCACTTTTGGGTGTCATATCAAAGGGTATGCACACTTGTGTACATATGATATTTTACATTTGGATTTTTAATAAATTAGCACAAATGTCTAAAAACCTGCTTTCACTTTGTCATTATGGGCTATTTTGTAAAGAATGTTTAGACCAAAAAATGAACTCAATATATTGTAGAATAAGTCAGCAACGTAATAAAACGTGGAGAGGGTGAAAGGGGTGTGCAGACTTTCCGGCTTGACTGTACATTAAATTAGGGAGGGTGTGCCGATTCCCAAGCCGACGGAATAAAATGACCTCAAAAAACGTCATAGTTAACATAGCAGGCTCCTGTCAATGCCCTAAGGGGGTAGCTACACTGCTGACATACACAGCTATGAGGATCAGAGGGAGGGATCAGTTGAGTAGAAGTTGTACTGGAATGAAATTGGTAGACAGGGAGTTTTTAAGGGGATTTAGAAGGAATTCTGCCAGCCTCGGTGCCCCCCAATCTTCTCCCCCAAGGAAGTTTACTCAGAAACTGGGCGCACCGTCCTCTTTGTGTCAGCAACTGTACAGTCTATCCGGTCTAATTACTTTATGTATAGGGTCAGGGAAAAAAATGCCATTAGCGTTATCGCTTTAGGATAGAAGTTTAGATCTAAGTTTTGGATATAACCTGTGTTGTGCAGACTCAGCATTTCTCATGAACACGCGGCAGCATAATGGTATTTCGTGTTTGTGTGTGTGTCCAGCTCATGTTGGTGTGTCCTGAAACTCTTACCCCAGTGCTGTGCCAACTCAGGTGTCCCATAAACACACATCAATTTTATAAGTAGCTTCCCCAGAAAAGTTGGCTTCTTCTGAACCAGGCTTTTTAGTAAGCCTGCTCTTCCAACTTCTCCTTAACTCTCTCTCTCTCTCTCTCTCTCTCTCTCACATACACACACACACACACACACACACACACACACACACACACACACACACACACACACACACACACACACACACACACACACACACACACACACACACACACACACACACACACACACACACACACACACACACACACACACACCCTTCATCATTCAATCTCCTGCTCTCCGTCGTCTGTCCTCATCCACTCCCTGGTGCATCCTCCAGTAAAAAAGTCAACAGCCTTTACCATCAGAAGAGCCATTATTGGAAAATAAATAAATAAAAAATCTGATTGGAGCGGTGGTGTTTCCCATATATTTTTTTTCAGGACTGGTGGGACGCACCCAAAGGGGGATTCATTAGAGGGAGGGAGGGTCCTCTGCCTAAAGAGCTGCAGGTTGCCGACCCCTGCTCTAGTATCTGTGTCCATCTCACCCTCTCACCAACGCTCTCTCTCTCTCTCTCACTCTTTCGCACGCGTATGGAGTCTGTCCTCCTCCGTATCTCCTCCTCCCTCCCTACTGGGGGTCTCCCGCGGCCTCGGCCCCGCCATGTCCTTCTCTCAGCCTCCGTCAGCTGCTCATATATCATCCGTCTCCCTCTCGCTCTGCCTCCGTCCATCGGTCCTTCTCCGCTCCTCTCAGGCCATCGTCCTTTCCACCAGTGGCGGCTCCAGACAACAATCAGCAGGGGGGCCTTCATTTTTCCAAAGGGGGCACTTTATTTTTCAACACCCCTATATATAGCAAGCAAATGCTCACCTATTCAATAAACAGCAACAGTGAAAGTGCCTTGAAAATGGCTACAAGTTTAGGCTACAATTATGCACCAACAACAAATAAAATTATAGCAGCATGTCTTAACTTTTTTTTTTTTTAAAGGTACTGCGCACATAACAGGCTTTCACTTAAAGACATCATCAATTCCATCGCCTGACATTCGGATGGTGGTGGGACAGATTTTTCAGCTGTAGACGGACAGGATGGTGCCGATTTTTGCAACGTTTTGAGCCACTTACTTATGTCCATTTTACTAGTTCTGACTGAAAAGATTTGAATTTCCCGTGCTTCATGCACAACAACAACACAGCTAATGACGTCGGTCGGCGTCGCGCGTCAGGTGTGCTACATCAAAACAAATCGACTCGGTGCAGTGCCAGTGTACCTTTTATTATTGCATTTTCATAAAACTATAATTAATTTGAAAATGTATATATAATAATCACAAAGAACATATATATTTAACACCTGTAAAACATATTAAAATAATGGTGGGGTAGGGTACTACTGGCTAATCTGGACTGGGGGGGCACAAAGTCTAGTCTGGGTGGACATTTCCCCCCAGTGCCCCCCCCGTGGAGCCGACGCTGCTTTCCACTGCTTCCTCAATACCCTCCAGACACCCCCGCGACCTCGTTGACCTCTGCCATGCAATGTCAGAGAGAGAGAGAGAGAGAGAGAAAACAAGATGGGGCTGTCTTTTTTACCCCTCCCCTGCTTGTCAGGCACATCACGTCCCCGCAAGAGCCCTGCCAACCTGTTTCTGTGGCAACATGGCGCTTGTTCGGCGACGTGCCGTCAGCGACGATGATAACATCTCATTGTTGACGCCAGAAATGGGAGCCAAAATACCGTTTCCCCTTTATGCAGGAGTGGTCTCCATTATGTGAAGCTCCCGTAAAAAAAAGAAAGAATCTGTGCCTAACAGATGGTTGATGGGTAAGAGGGAAATCTAACAGTGACCTCAGGCACCTGTCTGCCGCAAGGGAAGATTGCAGGTGCATCGATGAGGAGACGGACTGCCGATGATGACTTACTGAAAGTGTAATTTCCTCTTTTTGCAGGTATGTGTTAAAGTTGCACAGAAATGAAAAAAGCATTTTCCCATTTTGATTCACATAATTGGTCATAGTGTTCACCTACTCAACGATGTATGGCCAAAAAAATTACAAAATTCTACTTTTGTTGTAATCTTATATCAAAGTATATAATTTCTTCCTGGAAAACGGTAGGTCACATGCAATTACGACAACAGGTACCTTAGATTTTAGGCCAATAATCTCATGACATCCACCCGTCAATCAATGTTATCCTTCTATCTAATCTGTCTAAAGTTCTTAAAACCCGTCCACTTGTCAATGTTCCAATCAAATTCCTCTAAACATTATGTTCCACCCTCATAGCTTGTTTGCGTCAGAAATATGTCAAACTACGGAAGTTAAGATGATCTGAAACGTCCGTTTCTGTGCGACTTTCATGTATCTTGAAGGACACCGGAACGCTATTCAATCTCGGAAAGGGAGGAACAGTTTGCGTGAGGTCGAACACCATTCAGGGAAACTTCTGTTAACAGTTCTTAAAGTGTGACACGGTCGATTCTCAAAGCCTTCTCCCTCCCATTAAAAAAAAGATACATTCCTTAAGTTTGTAAAGGCTTTCAGTTTCTCACGGCAGGCAGCTATCACCACTCTTTTGAGAGGACACAGCAGGAGAAAGAGATTGTCCTGTCCTTCAAAGGGATATATACTGTATTGTGAAAGGGCCTCGTTTTTTGCGAGCAAATTTATTTTTTGGAGCGAGTATTTCACATCAAAATCATATGACTCAAACCTGAATCACACCAGTGGGTCGGGGGGGCTGGAAGGGTTGGGCGGTGCTCATGTCTCCCAAAAATCTCATTCTTTCAAGGGCATGTCAAGGCGTGATTGTCACTTCAATCTCAGCGCGTGACTCATTCAATCAGGCCTGCATTGTTTTAAACTAAATTCAGGCGGCGAGGACTGTTACAGTAGGCCTACCTCCTCCGATTCAAAGCATCCACTTCCCTCTGTGTGTCTCGCTAAGCCTCAGCGCTCGGGGCTCATCACCTCCCGCGCGTAGTCTCGACATCAACGGAGGCTTCACTGTCCTCGGTGACCCCCCCCCGCCCCCCGTCCCTTCCAAGGCCTATCATTCTGTGCATCCCTAACGGCGACGTGTCTTTTTCGGAGGGAACGCGCCCCTGGTGACGAAAGCGTCCGACGCTCTGTGTTTGGCTCCGTGCCCGCGGTGGACTTTAATGGCGCCGCTTTTGCCACGACCTTGGACGTCCTTTGGGGGTGGGGGGGGGTGGGGGGTGGGTCGTCCGCGAGTAAGGAGTGGCTCTTCAGATGTGAGGGACGATTAATAAATAATCAGCTTGCCTCAGGCGAGAACAAGCTTGTTCATTTATTTACCCTCTGGGCGAGAATCATGAGATCGATTTCGTCCCGGAGATTCGTAGGCTCCCAGTTTTACTCCTGAAGGGAAATCAAAACTTCAGACGATGACAGAATTGCCGGAAGGTGAAGACTGAACACAAGGACTAAGTCAACCGGTCAATATTTATTCCAATTCAAGGAGGAAAAGCTATCGCATTGCATTGTCCCCACAGTGATTAGGTATTGTGTGCACACGTGAACACATATTTTTCTGTCTGACTGCTCAATATGAGAGATGATTAAGGCACACATTCGGTAGGAGGCATCGCCCGCTGACACGATGTGCGATGGATCACTGTCGGATGTGAGCATCGGGGGGGGGGGGGGGGGGTCACAGGGTTAATATCGACGCCAGGAAGCGGACGGAGTCTCCCCCTGTCATCAGAGAAGACTCCTAAGGCACAGCAATCACAACAGCGGCGACTGAACTTCGCCCCCACATTTCCCAGTGGCACAATCAAGATCCGGCGACGCCGGACGCCAGAGACGCGGCTCTCAGATTTAATCACCGTAGCGGCGGTGGAGGTGCATCTGCTTAGCACCTGACCACAGCTACGTTCGCACAACGTACCCTACCACACATTTCCATAACACCTGCTCATCTCACACGAGAGCACCCTAATTGTGTTTACGTGGGTTTTTCTACAAATGAACACACTCCATTTTTCCTAGGGCACACATTTATGAACTCCATCTCTCTCTCTCACACACACACAGACACACACACAAACACACACACACACCGCTCATGGCCCTTATTTAGATTACATGTAAGGCACCACTGAGGCAGGTGTGGTGTTCATACCCGTGCCCCCGAACTCCGTAGAGACGGTCGCGCTGAGCCTCTCTCCCATCTCATGAACATGTATGGAGGTAAATTGGCCGCATGTCCGATCGCATATGACTGAATCCCGGCTCAGGTAATTACTCAGGCCACAGTCACGGCGCTTGCCGGTGGAAATGCGTCCCAGCTGTGGACTACAATGAGAAATTGCACAGGGACACAATTTCATGGTAGAGAGTCGAGTATAAAAAAAAAAGAAATTGAGAAAAAAAATGAAGCATGTATACCTTCCATTACTCCAGCCCTCCATGTTCAAATTGTTTTCGGCCACGCCGCGCCAGTACATATTTCTCGGGGTCGTCGAGCGAAAAGAAATCAAAGTGACTTTGTTTACAACTTGCTGCGTGAACGGCATCAAGAGGAGTTCCAAGGTGGGGTGGGTGGTGGTGAAGGTGCCGGGGGGGGGTGGGGGACTGACTGTGATCCCGTGTAAGATCTCAGGCGCTGGACTGCGTAATTAAAAGCCTGGCCGATCTTTCTCTCTCCCATCTCTCCATCTCTCCTTCCCGTCTCTCTATTCCACTCAATTAACCCTTTATTGTCTTCCTCCCGGGCCGGTGCCTCTGTCCGTTGTGTTCGCCGTACGGCTGGTCGTCTCTCCCCTTCTCTGCATCACACCTTTAGTTGGGGCTCTTCTTACAGAATGACCCTTGAACCCCTACAGAGGGCACACACGCACACACATACATCACAATGCTCTTCCACCAGAGTGTTCCTTCCTAAGCAGACATCTGAAAGCACCCCTGTTTCAATGCCCCATGGAGACACAGTATGTCCTAAGACGGATCCTGTCACTGTATTTCCAACTGTATAGTGTGTGTGTGTGTGTGCTATGTATTTTGTGGGTGTGTGCTGTGTATTTTGTGGAAGTTCAAGATGTTTTACCCACTGGACCTCAAATGATGTATAGCACACTCGCAAATGTGCACTCGCATGTCCAGGGTTCAACTAATCTCAATCCTGTCCCCTTGTGTATGTCTGCTACATGACAATAGACAGAAACGGTTTGGCTCGTGATGACATATTGCCAATCTGAAATCATCCTACACTGGACATGACCTTTCAGCAATTGACTTTCTATTGACCCAGAAGCAAACCAGAAAGAAAGCTAACGTAAGCTGATAGCTAATGCCAATGCAGAAAATGACACAAAAAAGGATGATAAAAAGCCCCATATTGAAAGCTACGTGACCATAAACCAACCAAACCCTCCTGGTATCCGCGCACGCCCGCCAACGCCACAGCCCCAAGGTCGTGGTGGCGCCGAGGGCACGGGGCCTGACAGACGCCGCCTCCCATCCGGAGGGATAACGGATCGCTCTCGACATCTAAACGGACGTGCCGCGCCGCTGCTCCTCCCATCCGTCTCTGCCAGGCGCGCGGTTTCTGTTGGCTGCCTTCCCAGCGCCTGGCGGGGCTGGCGTGAAAAAATGGACTTCAAACGGCCCACCTGTCTCGTCACAGGCGCCGAGCCGGCCCTCCGGAGCGGGGGGATGGGGGGGGGATACGTAGGTACGACGGCACCAAAGCCTGAGGAGGAGGTGTTTCTGTGTGTGTGCGTTTTCCGCGCCGTAGAGAAAGCATGGACCCGCTTTTACGCGGCGACGCCTCCAGGGCCGAACCTTGGGCTGCCGTGTGTGTTTTGAACGCTCGTTTAAATTCCTGGGTAAGCGACTCAATTCAACTGTCACAGCTGTCGGGCTGTGAAGAAGAGAAAGGGCTGCTCAAACGCATACAGGCCCTAATCCCAGCATGTCCTAACCTTGCCAACACTGGGGAACACATCTCACACCACCCTCCGACAGTAGTCCCGTCTCTCCCCATCTTCTCCATTCTTATTCTGCACTAGACCTGCCGTGTGTGTTCACGTGCCCAAAAAAAGATTATGGATTCATAAGACGCGGTCCGCCGCCGGAGTGACAGCGAGAAGATTAGAGATAAAATTACACAGGCATAGCAGGTTGTGACAGGTTTACGGAGAGAGGAGTCGGAACGAACGCAAACACAAGCAGGTGGTCTTCTTAATCCCACGCCGACGGTTGCTTTCATCATCATTCTCCTCACCGCCGCCGCCCGCTAACAATATTGTCTCGTCTAGCTACTGTAGGCTATTTTCTCTGAATCTGAGTGTCTGTGTGTGTGTGTTTGTGTGGAATATATGATTGTGTGTGTGTGTGTGTGACTTGAATGTCTATCCTGTTGTTTAGAGATATAGGCCTAGAGGGTGTAGCCTTTTAAGCTTGAGATTTTAATATATTCCTATGATAAATCAAGAGGGATTAGTCAACGAGGTCCTCAGTGAAAACCCAGTAGACCTCCGTTTGTCTCTGCTACAGGAATTTAAAAAATCCTGGGTTGAGTCGAGGCCATCCTTGTAAATAGTGTTGCTACTAATTCAGTGACAGTGTTTCATAAGCTTCGCCGTGAGGTAGCCAAAGTGAATTAACATCTGTGACGCAAGCTCTGACTCTGGTTTGTGTGATGTGAATAATTTCTATGATATATTATAATCAAAAGATATGAATCTATCGAGACGCATGATTAGCCGGCTCCCACCTCCCTTGTTCTCTGTAAAGCGCATTGCGTTGCCTCTGTGTATGAAATGTGCTATACAAATAAAGCTTTAATTGATTGATTTTATTGAATAGGCGATGACAGCACAGACGTCCTGCCAGCCCACTCTCAGAGGCTGGACATGCAGCGCTTTGAGACCGGCCCGGCCCACTCGACAAGCGATTTCCCGCCAATCACTGCCTGCCGTTGCGCCCTTGAGCAAGGCACTTAGACCCCCGGCGCTATAATTTTTTGCTTCGGACGAAAGTGTTGGCGAGGGAGCTTGTCAAGGTTAATCGATTTGAAACCCTTTTCACTTTACAAAGACCAGAGCTATTGACATTCTGCCTTGGCGGGGACAAAGGACTTCCTGTCTGTCTTTTTTTTCCCTCTCAGGCATTTCGGGCACTTTCCCATTTCATTAGAGTGACCTGTGTGCCGTAGGCTGAGGGTCAAGCCTGAGAGAGGAGCTTTACAGATCCAGTGTGTTTGTTACAGCAATGCAGTCAAGGACAAGTGGGGGTGTGGGGGAGGGGGGAGGGAGGGACGCGATCAAAGGGCATCGTATGTGTGTGTGTGTGTGCCTGAGTATGTACTGTAGGTGCGAGTGTGTGCGCATGCTTAAGTAGGCGTGTGTACATAATGTTTGTGTGCGCATAGTTACGGTCAAATGGTTGGGGGTTGTCCGGCCATCTGGCTTCTTTGCTGTTTTTCTTGTGCAACCGTAGCAACCAGTTCTATCCCTAAACCCGTATGTCCGTCTGTATTTGATAGGCCAGTTTGATTCACTGAAAAACATTGGTAAATAATATCAAACCTACACTCTCCTAAAGTATTCTCCTAATCTGTTCTATCCTGCTTCATGTGACACCTTTCACTCACAGCGAAACTCTGGACAGATCAATACACAAGGTCATCCCTGAAATGTATAGGCCCTCGTCATCGTCCTAGGCTGGCTCCAGCCCCTGAATCTGAGAAACACGCGAGACGGCCGTGACTGTTTCGCACCTCAAAGCCTGTTTGTCCTGGCGGGGGTTGACAGCTGGATATGCGAGGTGACTGGGGGGAACGTTTCGCCGTAGAGGACTATATCCGCGCTGACATCGGCCTGCCGGGGGGTAAAATGCAACGGCAAAGCTTTTTGATATTCCTTAGCGGCAGCCGGGTATGTGGACGCGCTTTCGTTTTGTCGCACACAACGCAACGCGCTCAGCGGTCTGGGCCAAAGCGCTGTGTAAGCGTTAAGGAAGTGCTCGCTGCGTCGGAATGCGGACACAAAATGAGTAATGGGCTGCGCTGAAACACGCGTGGCGTTGGAAAGGAAACGCAGGGTCCGCACACTCTCACACATCGTCTACCTCCCTCTCTCTCACCCTCTCTCCTTTTCTCTCCCTCTCCCTTTTCTCTTCCTCTCTCTCCCTCTCCTTTTCTTTTCCTCCCTCTCTCTCTCCCTCTCTCTCTCCTTTTCTTTTCCTCTCTCTCTCCCTCTCTCTTTTCTCTCTCTCTCCCTCTCTCTCTCACCTCATCCCTCATTCTTTCCATTCACCATCTCCTTGTTGAGGTGACACAGGAGCCTTCAATGTTCCGCCCCCTCCCCAATGATTAATGCAGGTACATAGTTTATTACTGGAAACTAGTTCAAGGTCGTCTGGTTGAGGCCTCCTTTCCAAATCGAGCAGCGAGAGGAACATCTCACAAAGCGTGGAGCAAAATGCCTTCTTAAGAACATCTACTGGAAATTCCGCCATTGAGTTCATACTGATTTCCATCCAGATATGTCAACGTTTTGATCTGAACCATTGTATATGATCACAAGTAACCTTAAAACAGGGCTAAACATGCATTTTCCCTTTACTACTCCTTTAACTTGAAGCACTGCTCACTGCCTAATAAAGCCTTGTGTCATCTCGCTCCTTACAAATGGCTCGTATTAACGCCATGACTTACTGCAGGCTGAACAGAGCGACCGTCACTTATCTAATTTAGGGGACATAATTGAGATCAATGAGACACAATGTGTTGGTGTTACAAGGAAAGTAGTGTGTGTGTGTGTGTGTGTGTGTGTGTGTGTGTGTGTGTTTGTGTGCGTACTTGGATGCATGTGCGACTGCTGAGGAATGATTAGCCGGCGTGTAACCCAGCTGGCGTGACAACACGCTTTGATTGGCGGTCACCCTCTTGAGAACATCCGTCTAAAAAAAAAGAAAAAAAAGAAAGAAGCCATAAGCCATTACCATTACAAAAAAAAAAACACACACACAAATGTGTGTGCGTTTGTGGTTGTGAGGCGAAACCCTGTGTTCCCCTAGTGTTTCCTGCTAGCCGAT
Source organism: Borostomias antarcticus (assembly GCF_949987555.1). NCBI lineage: Eukaryota > Metazoa > Chordata > Actinopteri > Stomiiformes > Stomiidae > Borostomias > Borostomias antarcticus. The sequence goes on from NC_140253.1 coordinate 6,498,864, forward strand.
AATCGGGTGTAATTGCGCGTCTCCATTCACCCTCCTTGGTACCTTGGTTAATGAGTGGCTGTGCGTTAGCATCTCTAAACGCCCCGCTGGCAAATGGGACGGGTCGGTCATCAATTACCAGGCGGTCACTGATTCGAGCGTCACACCTGCACATGTCCCCTCGACAACTGCCTTAATTAAGGAAGGTCAAGCTAACCAGTCTAACTTAATCAGGCTAATATACTCAATATGCTTGATTGGACCTAAATGGTAAATGGACTGCACTTATATAGCGCTTTTCCACCTTAGCGGCGCTCAATGCGCTTTACAATGGCCTCTCATTCACCCATTCACACACACATTCACACACCAATGGCGGTAGCTGCCATGCAAGGTGCTAACCTGCTCATTGGGAGCAATTTGTGGTTAGGTGTCTACAGTATAGAACGGCCGTTTGCGGTTTTCTTTATGCTTCTTTTTCTATTCCTTAAACTCTTTTCACTTTCTGCGCCTTTTGCGAGAGCTCGGCTGTTATTTCCTTCACGCCCGCGCCGGCGTAATTTAGCGACACGCAGGTAAATTCAGACGCGGCGGTTGAGAGACGGGCGGCAGACGCCGGGGAAACGCCTGCCGCAGCGGTGAGTCACCGTGCGTGCGCACCGCCGTGGACTGGAACTACAAACACAGACTATCAACCTGCTCGCAGCCAGCACACACACGCACGCACTCACGCACACACGCGTACGCACACAACCACACACAGCGCCAACCTACAGTATGCACAACCGGTATACACACACACACACACACACAAACGTATCTAGGCACAACCAGTACACACACACTCTCACACACACACACACACACACACACACACACACACACACACGCACGCATACATCCACACACATGTCAATGCACACAAGCACAAGACAAACAGATTTCCAATTTTACTTTACAGGACCCATATGCTGACAGATTGGAGGCGGGTGATTGGAGGCGAGTAAATCAAATCTACTTTCTTCCCTGGTCTTTGTTGTCCTGGACAGGTGTTGGAATGAAATTGAAAAGCTCTAGTGAACTGGGAGGAGGTGTGGGTGTCTGCCTGCACCCAGACACCCTGCTACAGCAGCAGTGATCACAGGAGACCAGGAATCATAGATCCATGAGCATCTAATTGGAACTGGCCGCACGAAAGAAGGAGTCACACTATGTGTCTGAAACTAAATACTCAACTAAATACATTTCATGTTAGCTCTGAAGATGCGTTGTTGTCGCCAGGTGCTGTGTACGTTACAGTAAAGTCTCCCTGTAACCCAAACAAACACACACACTCACACTCCCGCGTGCACACACACTTGCAGCGCAACGTTACATTTGTTATCCGAGATGATCCCATCAACCACAGCATCCTCTGCTAATCTCTGTCTTCCCACAATCCCATTCACCCCCGTACGCAAAATGAGAGCGTGAATAATGGCGAGCTAAGTAACAGAACCCGCTGGTCGTCACGAGGGGGTCAAGAGGGCTGTTGCTGCTGTTAATAAGCGTAACGGAGGAGGGGTGAGGGTTTGGGGGGGGGGGGGGGGGGGGGGTTGAGGGGTTTCAAGACGAATGCCAATGAGCGAGAGCCGTACCGAAACGTGCGTGGCATGGGAGAGGAGGCGCAGCATGTTCACATGCACCGACACACACGTGTGATTAGACGCGCGCTTTCTCTCTCCCTCTCTCCTTTTCTCTCCCTCACACTCTCTCCCTTTCTCTCCCTCTCTCTCACCCTCTCTCTCTTTCTCTTCCTCTCTCTCTCTATCTCCTTTTCTCTCCCTCACTCCCTCTCACTCTCTCCCTTTCTCTCCCTCTCTCTCTCTTCCTCTCTCTCTCCCTCTCTCCCTCTCACGCTCTCTCCTTTTCTCTCCCTCTCACACTCTCTCCCTTTCTCTCTCACCCTCTCTCTTTCTCTTCCTCTCTCTCCCTCTCCTTTTCTCTTCCTCCCTCTCTCTTACCCTCGCTCCCTCTCCTTTTCTCTCCCTCTCTGTCCCTCTTTTTCTTTTCCTCTCTCTCTCCCTCTCTTTTCTCTCTCTCCCTCTCCTTTTCTTTTCCTCTCTCTCTCCCTCTCTCTTTTCTCTCCCTCTCTCTCTCCTTTTCTTTTCCTCTCTCTCTCTCCCTCTCCCTCTCTCCCTCTCTCTCTCACCTCGTCCCTCATGCTTTCCATTCACCATCTCCTTGTTGAGGTGACACAGGAGCCTTCAATGTTCCGCCCCCTCCCCAATGATTAATGCAGGTACATAGTTTGTTACTGGGAACCAGTTCAAGGTCGTCTGGTTGAGGCCTCTTTTCCAAATCGAGCAGCGAGAGGAACATCTCACAAAGCGTGGAGCAAAATGCCTTCTTAAGAGCCGGCTGCAAGCTACTAGAAATTCTGCCATTGATTTTTTTACTGATTCGATCCTTCCAGATAGATTGTTGTTTAAATGCGGTAGGGGGAGTTTGTTTCCAGAGAATGAGCCCTTGAGTGTCTTTAAGTTGAAGCACTTTTTACTTCCAAATAAAGCCTTGTTCAGTCATGTCGCTCTTTACTAGCATCCGTTAATTTAAAGCATCTCCCTGTAACCCAAACACACACACACTCCCACACGCACATGAACACACACGCACACACACATACAGCCACACACACGCACACACACGCACACTTACACACATCATCATTCGCCGCCGTACGCAAACAGGAGGGTGGAAAAACGGCGGAGCTAAGTGGCAGGTGCGCCGACACCCACGGTTGTTGTTGCCGTTAATAAGCCAGAGCGCAGGAGGGGTGAGGGGGTGTGGCAGGACGAGGGGTGAGGGGGTTTGGCGGAGGAGGGGCAGGCTGAGATGAATGCTAATGAGCGAATTAGGAGGCCGTTTTGCGGGGCTCCTCCGCCGCGACATTAGCCGCCGCCCGTTAAGCGTGGCGCGGGGGAGGGGGGGAGGGGGGTGACGTGGGAGGACGACGTGTGCGTGGGGTCGCCGTTGGGTCGTCCGAGCGCAGGTCCGGGATCGACCAAACCCCCTCCTCTCCTCGCAGGCAAATGCCCCGAGGATCGAAGTCTAGCCTTGTGAAAGTGTTTCAAACTTTCAAAGGAAAACGGTGAAAAGTCAATCTATCTCACCACTCGCTTTGAAACCTCTGTATCACCGGCTTGTAGTAGTGACGTCTAATGCAGGTCTGCTGGTGGCGTGCTTGACCAAACAGTAATTTTAAACAGTTAACCTTAAAGACTAACCTTCGCACATTGCTTTTTAATCACACCGGCACGAGTCACTAGAATTGTTTGTTTGGAATAACACTCCATTTGATGGGACGACTGAACATTAATCGTTGCTCGTTGGAGATGATTTCAATTTGAGCGTTGAGTGCTTCTGAATAAGTCATGGTGTTGATATGTTAATGACAAGATTGGCATGATGATTTATGTAGGCAAGGCCTGTTGTTTCCAAGAAATGTTTGCATAGTAGCAATATTGATTCGTGCATACATACGATATGCCTATTATGATTACTGCCAAAATAGAGATAACTATATGCTGCTACACAGCATATAACAACAACATCATTATTCAGATCCAGGTTCGAGTTACATTTTCCCGATGCATGATGGTGGAATGTTGATTCCAGGTTGTACCACCATGAGAGGTAAACAGAGAGACCAACAACTAGATTAGTCTCTAGCGTGACCTGTCACTTCCACACGGCAGCCCCCACAGTCGGGGGCCTTTGACTCATGCAGGGTGTCTGGCCCTGGGTGTGTGTGTGTGTGTGTACTCTTTCTGTCTCCCTACACACACTGAGTCAAACACAAGCAGGGCAAAACAGCACAGATAGAATGTCATCTAGTAGTGCTGTCCTGTCAAATCGCACGTGAGGTGTTTGTGTGTGTGTGTGTGTGTGTGTGTGTCTGTGTGTGTGCATGTGTGTGTATGTGTGTGTGTGTGTGTTGTTGTGTACAGTGTGTGTGTTTGTGTGTGCGTGCGTGCATCCGCGTGTGTGCGTATGTGTCCCCTTTGATGTTTGTGAGCATAAACATCACAGGAACATGATACCAGTATCAAAACACATCTGAACATCAAATGTATGTTAAACAAATGACATGGGGAAACTTTCAAAACTAACAAAAAAAATCTAACTTCAACTGTAGTTAGTAGTAAGTGAAAAAGTTCCCTAGTCAATCTTGGACATCCTCGGGCGTCAAGGTAAGTTGCTGCTGTCAGAACATAAGTGTGCAACTGGGGCAGCTGAATTCCTCCCTCTGCATTTTTCGAGTGGAGAGAGCCCTGCCCATTCAATTAGCGGTGCTATTCCTGCCCTGCTCTCACTTTCCCAGCATGCTTTGCCTCCCCGAGTGACACTGATCCCCGTGAACATCATCTCCCTAAACTCCGCTAGGACAGGAACATGTCTTCCACCATACCCCCCCCCCCCACTCCGAGCATGTTCTCATGGGCGTCGGTTTCACGGCGACACAGACTATCCATTAGCTCAGCGCTAACATGCCGCCGCGCAGCTAACTCGTCAAGCCCGGTCACACGGGTACATCCGACGTGGCTCCGTGTTTTGAGACGTTTCTTCATACGTTCGAGCATAAAAATAGTCCGGTTAACCACAACAAATCCTGACAGGCGAGGAGGACCTGCTTCCCACGGGGCCGTGCAGCGCTCCCGGTTGTTTCCGTGACCGGGATGGAGATTACTGTTCCGTTTCCCCTCAGGGAGGACGCTCGCAGACGGGCGGCGCGAGTGCGACGGCCCGGGTACCTGCGCCCCCGCCTACGCCCGCGTTCCGCCGCGCCGGACACGAGTGTAGCGGTTCACCCGGGCCGGCCTCGCTGTCACGCACACGAGGCGTCTCTGCGATTCCCAGCCACACCGGAGCGGGGGGGGGGGGGGGCTGGGAAGTGGAAGAGGAATGCAGCCGCGGATGGGAACGCTGTTGTTTTGTTTTCATCAGACTCGATCTCTGGGGCGTGAGAACGCTCCGACAACGAGGAACACCCCCCCCCCCCAGATACCTGATGGGTCTACCACACAGTGGGCTCTGAGCAGCCCCACAGCTGGGAGGACATTTTGGCTTGCAAGTTTGAAAGTCATGTGATGCCATGTGTTCCAAAATGACTCTTTCCCATAGACATACATGGGGAAACTACCAGCTGGGGAACGCTGAGCATTGCTCAGCGTCAAAAACAACTCTTTGAATTATCAAGTTTTAAATCATTGTGTCCATTTTTCCTTAGAAGACACCAAGAGTTTTATGGCTGTTTCTTTCCTTTATGTCTATGGGGAAAAAGCCAAGAAAAACACTAACGCATGTGCTGTGGACTCCGGAAGTACAGCAGTATTCATAGAAACGTTTCGCTGTATGCACTAGGTGAGCAACTTTCATTGACATGAACACGGCCGCCATCTTTGAATGCCTCGCCCAGAGTTTAATACCGCTGCATGTCATAAAGGGAGGGAGAACAATCCCTGATAAGAGGTTTTCTGGTGACTCTTTTCTGCTGACTATAGTCCTTTCTATTGTTGCTATTCCCATCTCTGGGACACATATGGTCAAGAATCCTAGAAATAGAGAGCAGACCAGGTGCAAACAGTAAAGGCCAACTAAGGCACTAATGCACACAATGGATAAGGGCGTAAGACTGAACTATGTATAGAATCAGCCACACCATGACTACAAAACTGCACAAACTCAATGCTATTTTGTCTGATCACACTGAGTACACTGTACTGTCTGTGACTGACCCGAGATCTCGTATGCTGTTGTACTCAATAAATCCGCTTGAGTCTGATCTACAATTCTGTTCCGGCGTACTCCTTCTCCTTGGCCATTGAATCTTCAATACCAAATCTCCATCATTTATCAATCCCCCAGCAGTGTGACTGTGGAAAGATACTGCCAATATGGCTGTTTGGATAAACAGTAACCTTTTGCGGATGGCTATCACAAAGTCAGTCCACCAAAGTGTCGACCGTCTCTGGTTCAAAGGGTGTAATTGCTGATTACCACGATCTGATAGAACAATGCTCGCTGATCAAAGCGCGGGTCACCGGTGCGCATCGGTGAGCTCACGGTAAAACAACGCGCAGCGCGCTCTTCCGCCATTTGTGAGCGTGTCTGAGGGTGAACCATCCATGGGGTGAACAATCACACCCAGGTGGTGAAGCACACGGCGCAGGTTTATGAGCGATTGCCTCTGATCTGAAAACATCGGCCGCAGCCCCTGCCGCAGATTGGATGTGTTGTTGCAGCGAGAATCTATACTCCTGATTTGCATAGGCTACTGCTGATTGGTCTGAATCTCACGCGGACACACACACGGACACACACGCGGACACACACGCGGACACACACACAGACACACACGCGGACACACACACGGACGGACACGCGGACGGACCAGCATAATAACAAACAGCAAACACACTAGACATCTGATGACATCACAAGGTTCTTGACATTCCGGTCCCAGGCATGTAAATGGCCCATCTTATCCATCTCTTCTAGGCGTTATGTAATGTTCATTATCTCGGAAATGAGCGATTATTGCGATATGACAGGATCACGACAGCCAATCAGAGAGACTTATCAGTGCGCATCGGCGAACTCGCTGCACCCGTGAACATGTGTGAGACATTGCTTAGGATGGTCATTGCTTAGGATGATGTACTGAACACGTCTTTTTTTAGTTCTGTCACGAATGAGTTGTGTTTAGTCTGAGTGTTAAAGGAGTAGTAAAGGGAAAATGCATGTTTAGCCCTGTTTTAAGGTTACTTGTGATCATATACAATGATTCAGATCAAAACGTTGACAAAGCAAACATTTTCGAGAAAGTTGATAATTGCTCTACCACCGTTTTGGTCATAAAATAGATGTGGATGGGCACCTTGAAAAATCATTCAAAAACATGTTAAACCCTCGATTTCAAAGACAAGAAGCTCACCGAGGGTGTAATTGGTGTCCGTTGGTGTTTTGACATCAAATTCGCCGCAAAGTATGAATCCTGTAGGGTTTTATTGATCATTTTATGAAATCCATTGACTTGTATTGACGCGACCGTTGTAGATGTGTAGATCAATCCGCAGAGGTGATTCAGGAAGCGGAACTACTAAAGGTAGCTATTGTTTATGTTAGCTAGGCTAGCTAGTTTGCTCACTGCTCACGCTACTCTTTAGCTCACAGACAAAGAAGCCCTAGGCTACAGTTCAGAAAACGCTTATCAAAATGGTTACGGTTAACGGTGATCTAAGACCCGAAGAATATCCTAATAACGGATGTGTTACGTCCAAGTAAAGAGATTCTAGCCACAACTTCAATCTTGCGGGATCATTGTAGGGAAGTCTATGACAAGATGAACGGATTTTGCCACAATTGGCAATGGCACAATAGCGTGTCATTGTTGAGATCCCAAACAAATGCTTTGCACGAGCCTCTCTTGTTGTTGCGGCTAGCTTTTCAAATAAGGAAGCTGAGCGGAATCCATGGACGTCGCCTACCGCGAGATCAAGGCATTACGCAATATCGGAATCAGTTAAAGCGGAAGTTTACACACGTATGTGCTGCGACTAAATAGTTTGATGCTAAATATTCAATATAAAAAGCCTTTCCAGATGAACTAGAATCTTACTTTATGGCGAATTATATGCCAGAACGGTATGTTGAGTTTCTTGTCTTTGAAATCGAGAGTTTAACATGTTTTTGAATGATTTTTCAAGATGCCCACCCACATCCATTGTATGACCAAAACGGCGGCAGAGCAATTATCAACTTAACAAGAAAATGCTAGCTTTGTCAACGTTTGGATCTGAATCATTGTATATGATCACAAGTAACTAAAACAGGGATAAACATGCATTTTCCCTTTACTATTCCTTTAAAGTGTTTCCCATAATGCCAGAAGCAGTCCCGCCCCTACCTGCACATGCCAGATCAATCACCTCCTGAACACTTGTGTGTTGTTGAAAGGTGTCCCGCATGTGAGTGTGTGTGTGGCTGTGCACAAGCGATTTAGAAACTGTGTGTGTGTGTGTGTGTGTGTGTGTGTGTGTGTGTGTGTGTGTGTATGCGTGGGAGGTGAGACGGGTTTGCAAGAGAGTCTGTATTGACTAAGCCGGACATGAAGAGGGGTGGGAGTTGAGAGGACAGTGGAGCTTAATGATACGCCAACTCTACCACAGTCACAACCAGAACCACACAGTCACAACCAGAACCACACAGCCACTACCAGAACCACACAGCCACAACCAGAACCACACAGTCACAACCAGAACCACACAGTCACAACCAGAACCACACAGTCACAACCAGAACCACACAGCCACTACCAGAACCACACAGCCACAACCAGAACCACACAGTCACAACCAGAACCACATCGCATGACGAGCATACGATCCTGGAAGAAGAGATTAACATGCGCCCTCTTAAAAATATATTTTTCAAAGAAATAATTGCATACTCCCGCACACATTGTTCTCTTGCTGTCAATGTTTCGGTTCTAGACCCTTCATCGGGACGTTGGTAAACGCAGGGAAGCGCCGGCGCCGGGACGCGCTAAAAAGTGACCGCCGCACTCGTGGCCGCAAAGAACCGCGCCGTTAAACTCCCCGTGACGCGATCCGATTCCGGTGGCGTCTTGGCCCAGGCGGCATGACCGAACACGTGTCTGTCTGGAAATGTCACAGGGCTGCGCCGAGACACGGGGGAGAACGACAGAGAGACGGTGGGAGAACGACAGAGAGACGCGGGGGAGGGGGGTACGGGGTAAACAAACAAGACCCCCTCTACCATTCCTTCCCATCATAGTGCCGGGGAAGCTGGGTACATCTTCAAGCATGCTTAATTTAGATAGGGGGGAACACCCCCGGGCCCCCTCCACCACCCCCCCGTCTTTCAACAGGCACACTCATGTAATGGCTGTGTTTGAATGAGCAGACGGCAAGAGATGGAGGGAGGGTGCGAGAGAGAGTGAGAGAGAGTGTGAGAGCAAGAGAGAGAGGGAGAGAGGGGTGGAGCAAATGACTCTGAAACGTGCAACGGGAGAGACCTCTATTTTTAGAACACATTGACAAAGAGTCAGAGGGGCAACACGAGAGCTGAATAAGATTGGCGGAGGAAAGGGGGGGGGGGGGGTAGAGAGGGTGAGAAGAGAGAGAGAGAGGAGAGACAGAGGGAGGGGAGGTGAAGAGAGAGAGGAGAGACAGAGGGAGGTGGGTGAGGAGAGAGACGGAGGAGAGAGAGAGAGGGGAGGTGAGGAGAGAGAGAGGAGAGGGGGAGGGGAGGTGAAGAGAGAAAGAGGAGAGAGGGAGGGGCGGTGAGGAGAGAGAGAGAGGATAGAGAGAGAGGGTGGGGAGGAGAGAGAGAGGGAGGGGAGGTGAGGAGAGAGAGAGAGGAGAGAGGATAGAGAGAGGGTGGGGAGGGGAGGAGAGAGAGTGGGAGGGAAGGTGAGGAGAGAGAGGGAGGGGAGGTGAGGAGAGAGATAGAGGAGAGAGGATAGAGAGAGGGTGGGGAGGGGAGGAGAGAGAGTGGGAGGGGAGGTGAGGAGAGAGAGAGGGAGGGGAGGTTAGGAGAGAGAGAGGGAGGGGAGGTGAGGAGAGGGAGCGGGGCTGTGGGGGAGGTGAGGAGAGAGAGAGAGTGGGAGGGGAGGTGAGGAGAGAGAGAGGGAGGGGAGGTGAGGAGAGGGAGCGGGAGGGGAGGTGAGGAGAGAGAGCGGGGCTGTGGGGGAGGTGAGGAGAGAGAGCGGGGCTGTGGGGGAGGTGAGGAGAGAGAGCGGGGCTGTGGGGGAGGTGAGGAGAGAGAGAGAGTGGGAGGGGAGGTGAGGAGAGAGAGAGGGAGGGGAGGTGAGGAGAGAGAGCGGGGCTGTGGGGGAGGTGGTGATGTATAAATAACATGAGGCTCTATTCTTAGCGCCCTCACACTCATACATTCTTAAATCCATGGATCCATGGATGAAACGTGCCGTGGCTCTGCGTCCCTCTGAGAGTCTCTGTACCGCGCCGCCGGCCGCGTCACTCGTTCAGAGTAGCCACACTGGGCATGCTGTCCCGGTGAAACACAATCGATTGTGGCAGGTTAAGGTTCCACGTGAAGCCAAGAAAGGAGGGAGGCCAATGTGTGTGTGTGTGTGTGTGTGTCTGAGAGGGAGTGAGACAAGCTGTGTGTGTGTGTGTGTGTGTGTGTGTCTTTAGAGGGTAATGGTACTGTGGTGTGTGTCTGAGAGGGAGTGAGACAGGCTGTGTGTGTGTGTGTGTGTGTGTGTCTTTTAGAGGGTAAATGGTACTGCGGTGTGTGTGTGTGGGGGGGGGGGTCTTTGTGAAATCTCTTGGGATGGCGTGCCTCCAGGGGCTCGTGGAAGTATGAAGCAAAACGTGACCGAGCCGGCGTTCACTCTGCTGGTGAATGGAGGAGAAGGAAGGGAGGGAGGGATCAGAGGGAGGTGGAGAAGAGAGAGAGAGAGGGGGGGGGGGGGGAGAGACAGGGGGGAGGGGGGAGCAGGGGAGAGAATAAACAAACAAATCCAGTGAGAGGGAGGGAGAGAGAGGGAAAGCGAACGAGTGAGAGAGAAGAAAAGAAACATGCGAGAGAGAGAGAGAGAGAGAGAGAGAGAGAGAGAGAGAGAGAGAGAGAGGTAGTCTACACTGAGTGACGTCAGAGCAAAGGAAGATGGAGGAGAGAGAAAGAGAGAGAGAGTGAGAGGAGAACACTGAATGGGGGAAGAAAGAGTGACAAAGATGAGTAAAAGATGGATCAGACAGCGAAAGGAGGAGGACACACACACACACACACACACACACACACACACACACACACACACACACACACACACACACGTGCACAGATGCTGGCTAGGAGGAGACTGGAACAAAGGGGCATAGCAGCAGGCCCTTCCTCCCACATTTCATGAGGAATCTGGGCTGGAGTGGCGTGTGCACGCCGACAAAGAGAAATACACAAGGTCAACACAGAACAATACATAAAAACAAGTCAACTAGTGCTATGTGTGAAAGGAGAGGGGGGGGGTGTATATCATAATAGCCAAAGAGGACTGGTAGACTAGTCACTATACATAGAGAACTGGTAGACTAGTCACTTGTAGGTAGGGCTGGGTTAAAAAAATCGATTAATCGATTTTGATTCAGAATCGATTCATGAATCCCAAAATCGATCTTGATCTCGATCATTCGATCTCGAATGAATGAATTAATAAATGAAGGAATGAATAGTTCATTAATTCATTCAATGATTCATTCATTCATTTTTGGAAATCAGTATCGATACCCAGCCCTAGTATTGATGTGTTGCATAACTTGGCAGTTACAGCTAAAAAAAACTAAAAAAAAAAGGTTTTAGTAACACTAACCGAATCGATATTGAAACGAATCGAATTGAACCTTGTGAATCGGAATCGAAACGATTCTTGAAATTCGAATCGATACTCGATACCCAGCCCTACTTGTAGGACTGGAAACTAGTCACTATACATAGTAGAGGCCTGATAGACTAGTCACTATACATAGTAGAGGCCTGATAGACTAGTCACTATACATAGTAGAGGCCTGATAGACTAGTCACTATACATAGTAGAGGCCTGATAGACTAGTCACTATACATAGTAGAGGCCTGATAGACTAGTCACTATACATAGTAGAGGCCTGATAGACTAGTCACTATACATAGTAGAGGCCTGATAGACTAGTCACTAGATCATAGAGGACTGGTAGACTAGTCACTAGATCAAAGAGCACTGGTAGACTAGTCACTAGTGCTCATAGTGCACTGGTAGACTAGTCACTAGTACATAGAGGACTGGTAGACTAGTCACTAGTACATAGACTGGTAGACTAGTCACTAGTACATACACTGGTAGACTAGTCACTATACATAGAGGACTGGTAGACTAGTCACTAGTACATAGACTGGTAGACTAGTCACTAGTACATAGAGGACTGGTAGAGTAGTCACTAGTACATAGACTGGTAGACTAGTCACTAGTACATAGAGGACTGGTAGAGTAGTCACTAGTACACAGGGACGCGCTGGGATGAAAAAACGGCCCTGGAGTCTGAGCCGGCCGCGTCAGTATATATAACAATGTTTTCATTTTGTTGACGGGAGGGGGGGGGGGGGGGGCAGTGCTCTATGAAGTAGTGACTAGTCTATCAGTCCTCTATGCAGAAATTCCATTTCTGGAACTGATGCAGAAAGTTATGGATATTCCAATCTCACTTTCTGGATTTCTCCCCCTTGAAACGTCAACTCTTTGATCAGAGAAAATTGTAAGCCCAACCCTGACACACACACACACACACACACACACACACACACACACACACACAGAGAAAGAGAGAGAGAGAGAGAGAGAGAGAGAGAGAGAGAGAGAGAGAGAGAGAGAGAGAGAGAGAGAGAGAGAGAGCACTAATCACCTATTCTTGGTCTTCTCTGGTTCTTCAATGCACTCTGGACCTCAAATAAAGTTAACTTTTAACCCTAGTTGTAAAATGCAGTAAATAAGAAACTGGATGGTGGATGTGCTGAAAGAGTCAAGTTGAATTATAATCTCACTTTTATAACCCCAACCCTGTCTGATAACCTCACATGAATCACATAACTGCTTCTTTGTACTTTTATCACTTTTTTAAATCAAAAGTGTGTTTTGCTGGCATGGCCTAAAATGGTTAATATTCATTTATTTGGAATCTAGAAGTGCCTAGAAGTAAGGAGTTTCCCAAGGTGAATGCCATTCAAAATCGGGCAATTCGCTGTTTCCTGGGGGTGCACAAATTTACACCTGTGCTGGCTTTACAGGGGGACATGGGCTGGGAGCCCTGCTATATTAAGCAGAAGGGGGAAATGATAAGGTTATGGAGCCGTCTTTCCACTATGCCAGAGGGCAGAATAGCCAAGTATGTGTTTAACTGGGAGAAAAAACATAGTTTTCCATGGTGTAGTGATATGTATGCAGTTTTCTGTGAAGTTTTCGCTACAGAAAAGGTTTAAGATGCGGGGTGCAATACATTAAACAGAAGTAACTTCTTGAGCATAAAGAGAAATGGGCCACCGGTATCTGGCTCAAACCCAAAGTTAGAACCTACTGTCAAATTAAAAATGTGTACAGCCCAGAACCCTATGTGACTGCCATTGGATAGATGTAGAAGATCTGTTTGTGCTCAGCTCAGAACGGGGACCCTTCCTCTTGCTATTGAAGTAGGTAGATTTAACTCTGTTGTTGAGGAGAAGAGACTTTGTACAGTGTGTGATCTCGAAGTGACAGGGGGGAGGAATTTCATTTTATGTTTCATTGTCCATTATATGATGATCCCAGACTATTTCTATTTGAAAAAAAGCAAAACCTTAAGCCAGCGTTGTTCTGGTTAGGAGATGATGCAAAGCTAGAGTGGCTGTTCAGAGAAGAGATTTTTACTACTGCTACCTTTATTAAGAGAGCATGGACTCTAAGAACTGCTAAATTATATACATGTAATATGGCTTGAAGAAGATGGCTGGAGCTATTAGTTAACTTTTGATTGTAATGGAATGTCTGTTGTGGAATGATTGTGTTTGACTTTGTGACTTTGATGATGTGTCCTGTAAGTCCTTACGGGCTGGGTACCCTGTCCGGAGTGCATGACACTGAAATAAACATTTCCAATACAATACAATCCAATCCAGCTTTCCTCTAAGGGATATTAATTCTTCAGCCCAAAGGGTCTCACCCTCACTGGGATTCTAATGAATAATTATTGGGAGCTGGGATTGAGTAGTCTAGCCTCTAACCACATACGATGATGTGGAAATATATTTCCAAACTAATTATATGCCAAGATTAAATTCATTTGATTTTTTGAATGCTCAACTGACCAATGAATATTAAGTTAGAAAATACGATTCAACACAACTTCCCCTCTACCGGTTTCTATCCGAATACAGATACAGATTCAAATAATTTTTGTGTATCAGCCGCGGCACAGGAGCGAAGAACCAAAAATGCTTCTTCCAAAACGCAAAAACGCCCCGTCCACACTTACACGGATATTTATGAAAACATTTTCTCTGTGTTGTGGCCTCCCATCCACCCGTACACAGAGTTTTAGGTCACTGAAGACGGATATTTTTGAGGACGCCTCCCAAGGTTCGTGGGGAAGGGCAAAACGGAGCTTTCGGGTCTCCTTTACGTGCCATTCTCTATTCCGCATGCGCCAGGAACAGTCTGACAAGACTCATTATATTTGGTCCATGTTGCTAGACTTGATTAATGCATTAGAAATCAACCTAGCTTTAGTCCACCACTACACCGCCGAGAGGAGGCGATTAAATATACTGCGGCAAATAGTTTTTATTCCACCTCTCCGTAATGTTGCGAGGTCCAAAGTAGGACTACTGTACGCCCCAAACGTCGCTTCTGGACCAGGCCCGGCAGATGCAAGCTTTAAAGCCTTTTTATCTCCGTCCTTTTCCTTGTCGTGTGGACGGTGATATTTTCAAAAAACTGTTGGTGTGGATGCACTTTATTTTTTAACCGAAGGGGGGATATGCATTTTTAGAAATGTCCATGTTCGTGTGAATGGGGCCTTCAATTGTCAGCCTTATCCCAGATAATAGCTGTCTTCTATATTTAGCAAGCATGTATTATTTTTCCTTTGTAAATGCGACAAGCATGTCGGTTGGAGCGAGCACAGCCCAAAACGTTTTTTAAGCCATTTCGATTTTTGATTGATTTTGATACCCTACTGTTGGCCTCTTTAACATTGCATGGAAGTCCGGGTCAGTGCCAAAGGAGTGGCAGACTGGGGTGTGGTCCCAATATTCAAAAAAGGGAACCAAAGGGTGTGTGCCAATACAGAGGCATCACATTACTCAGCCTCCCAGGGAAAGTGTACTCTAAGGTGCTGGAAAGGAGGGTCTGGCCGATAGTCGAACCTCAGATCGAAGAGGAACAATGTGGATTCCGTCCTGGTCGTGAAACCACCGACCAGCTCTTCACTCTCGCAAGGATCTTGGAGGGGGCTTGGGAGTTTGCCCAACCTGTCTATATGTGTTTTGTGGATTTGGAAAAGGCTTATGACCATGTCCCTCGAGAGGTCTTGTGGAGGGTTATGCGGGAGTATGGGGTGAGGGGGTCCCTACTTACGGCCATCCAATCCCTGTACACCCAGAGCGAGAGCTGTGTCCGTGTCCTCGGCAGTAAGTCGGTTTCCTTTCCGGTGGGGGTTGGCCTCCGCCAAGGCTGCGCTTTGTCACCAATTCTGTATGTGATTTTCATGGACAGGATATCGAGGTGTAGCCATGGGGAGGTGGGTTTGCAGTTAGGTGAGCTGAGGATCACGTCGCTGTTGTTTACAGATGATGAGGTCCTGATGGCATCATCGGCCTGTGACCTCCAGCACTCCCTGGATCAGTTCGCAACTGAGTGTGAAGCGGCTGGGATGAGAATCAGTACCTCTAAATCTGACGCCATGGTTCTCAGCAGAAAACCGGTGGTTTGTCCGCTCAGAGTAGGAAATTAGTCCTTACCCCGAGTGAAGAAGTTCAAGTATCTGGGGGTCTTGTTCATGAGTGAGGGAACCATGGAGAGGGAGTTTGGCTGGAGAATCGGAGCAGCTGGTGCGGTTCTGCAGTCGCTTTACTGCACTGTTGTGATGAAAAGAGAGCTGAGCCAAAAGGCAAAGCTCTTGATCTACCGGTCTATCTTCGTCCCCACCCTCACCTATGATCATGAAGGATGGGTCATGACCAAAAGAATGAGATCACGGATACAAGCAGCCGAAATGAGTTTTCGGGGTTCTCCCTGAGAGATCGTAGAAGAAGTTCGGAGAGAAGTTCGGTCACCCAGGAGAGACTCGGAGTAGAGCCGCTGCTCCTTTGTGTCGAAAGGAGCCAGTTGAGGTGGTTCAGGCATCTAGTGAGGATGCCTCCTGGGCGCCTCCCTAGGGAGGTGTTCCAGGCGTGTCCAGCTGGGAGGAGGCCGCGGGGTAGACCCAGGACCAGGTGGTGAGACTACATCTCCGCACTGGCCTGTGAGCGGCTAAAGATTCCCCAGGCAGAGCTGGTTGATGCTGCTAGGGAAAGGGATGTCTGGGGCCCCCTGCTGGAACTGCTGCCTCCGCGACCTGACCCCGGATAAGCAGATGAAGATGGATGAACTATCAGCCTCTAATTTATTGTGGTACAAAATAGATTTTTATAAAACCGAATTGGAAGTGTTTTTCAAGAGTTTATGGATGTAGCCAGAATGCGAAAATGAAACTACTACTACTTGTCAGAATGTGAAAGTGAAACCTAAATTTGGGCAAACTGACACAGTCACAAGCCATAATAAAATAAACTCACACGTGATTAAATCATGAACAAAAACGCTAAACAATCTAGCAACAATCGAAAAGTAGCAGGAGGAAAAAGTTGGACAAAAAGGGAACAACTGTCTGGCGCATTGCTCCGCTTGTCACCGGAAGATATAGATCTGCATTGCTGCCACCTAGGGGTTGAGAACGAATACTATTCGTTATTCGCTCGTTCCCACCGAGTAGTCTACTCGAAGCCTGTAAAATGGTATTCGGGACAGCCCTAGTACTAAAATTACAAGGTTACCTCAGATAACAATCATTAAGTGGACACATAAGATAGCATTGCAAATCATTACTAAATTACTTAATCTCACTTCACTCCATTATAATAATTCTCTCTGCCTCTCAGTGCCTCAAGGCCGAATGTTGTTATGTCTCAGTTTATTCTGCAGGGGGGCTCTTTATCTTTTTGACGCATCCTACTGTAGTACTGTAGGTTGCTAGGTTAGCGTGCATTGCACTAGAAATTACCCAATCATATTTCAAAAACAGAACGTAATTTCTCAATTAGCCAACTAGAAATATGCAAGTATTTCATGAAGTCAAGTCATTTTGAGTCATCTGTATCAAGTCATGAACACCAAATCAAAGTCAAGTCTTTTTTCAGTGTTAGTCAAGCAAGTCACAAGGTCCTCAAATTTGCGACTTGAGTCTGACTTGAGTCAAGTCATGTGATTTGAGTCCCACCTCTGCTACACACACAGACACATGCACGCGCGCGCACACACGTGCACACACACACACACACACACACTAATGAACATGCTGGCACAAACTCACACAAGAGACACATGCATCCAGGTGCACACACACACGTGCACATACGCACATTCACTATTGATGAAATATCACCAGTGTCACTGCATCTGTCCTTGTCACAGCCAGTCAAGCTGGAACACTGGCTTCTAATGTAAACACACTCATTTTAAGACATAACCCTTACCCACACACACACGCACACACACCCCCACACACTCTCATTCACTGGCGGTAGGCATGAGGGAGCCCAACGCCTGTTATTTTCTGTTGCTGGCAGAGACACAACCACACACACACACAACACACACACACATTCACAGCGGTAGACATGAGGGATCCTTTTCTGTTGCTGGCAGAGAGCCTGAGATGAGACGAGAGGCTGGGAGTGAGGGTGGTGTGCAGCCATGTGTGCCCAGCCAGATCGGGGTGGCCAAGCTCACCACACACGCTGTAATGGTCGAAGCGGTCCTCCGAAATCAATGTTTGCTAGATATGTTAATAGAACTCGGTATGACACAGATTCATTCATTGCAAGAGTAATAATTATAGTAGTAATAGGATACAAGTTGCAAGTCACGGTCTTTAAAGTTTTTTTTTTTGTCTTTCCTGACACACCCGCCTTTTATGAAAAACTTCAGAGAAACAGTGTAAGACATGTTACATTTGGATTCTATTCCCTTCACTTGCTTTGGTGTCCTTTTTGAATTTAATATAATTTAAAAAATCCGGCTTTCCGGGACACAAACACGCTCTCCAAGAAGAAGTCACTCCCCCTATAACGTCACAGCACATTAAAATCAGGCCATTTGAAGACAGAGAACAGTGTTATTTATTTTGACAGTGTTCCAAAATGGACGCCATCCTTTCCTGATCCACTCATCTCAGAGTTTGAACGAATACCAGGCCCCAGGTCATTCATTTTCACAGTTGAATGCAGAGTGGCCCCTTTCTCATCCCTTAAGTGCTCTCCTGTCCCAAGCCCCCCACTTTGAGTGAGAGGAGAGAGAGAGAGAGAGAGAGAGAGGGAGGGAGATGGAGAGACGAGAGGAAGGAGAGAGAGAGATGGAGAGAGGAGGGGAAGGAGAGGTGATGGAAGGTAAAGAAATGGAGAGCCTGAAGAGAGACAGGGATTGAAAGCAGAAAAAAAAGAAGAAAGAAATTGAGAGGCAGAGAGAGAAAGAGGGGAGAGTGGATTGAGAAAGAGAGTTAGAGAATGAGTACAGGGATGGGAAGATAGAGAGGGGGCTAGGAGGATGGATACAGAGAAGCAGCAGAACCATAATGAAAGAGAGAGAGAGAGAGAGAGAGAGAGAGAGAGAGAGAGAGATTCTGTGTTGTTAGTCAGAACCACCACTTGGCTATTCAATAATCCAGTGCTGAAGGCATTCCAGTGAGTGGTCATCGGTCGAAGGCTATTTAAAGATTGAGGTTTTCAATCGTATGCTCATCACAGGGCCAAAAAGATCTGTTAACGCAGTCTTACATTCATTCAAAAATAACTGGCTGTATATGCAAGAGTGGAGGCGTTCCACTAATCTATTCTGACAAGTGCCCTTAATCCAACCCCCGTGATCACCACTAGAGGTTTGGTCCTGATCTGGGGCAAGGTCATTTTTATGTTTTTATCTTTCTTTCTTTTTTTTTTTTTACAGATTATGAAAGTGTTAATTGGAAGCTTTGAAATTATGTGCCATGCACTGAAATCTGCAAATATTTCAAGAAGGTATGCTTTGTTCAGTGTTGGTACCCAAGTAGTTTGCCCTCTAGCGCATTTTGAGGATTGCCTACATCAGGACATACTAGCATCATGTCCAGGGGGTGTACTTGTACATCAAGCGGCCTCACACTACAGAAACAAGGGATAGGCTCCCGCCCTATGGGCCACTAGGCCCGAGAACCATTGGTTCTCAAAGGCTACTTACTTACTTACTACATCAGGACCAACCCTCCAGTGGCGGTCACATATACTTGGCCGGTTGTTTTTTTTCAATTAAAATGGTAAAATATGGTAAATGGACAGCACTTTATCCAAAGCGCTTTACAATGGCCTCTCATTGTCCCATTCACTCACACATTTTGATTGTGTTTTTAGTGCCTGCTCTTGTACAGCGCTTTAGTCAAAATGAGTTGTTTTTAAATGTGTTTTAGAAATAAATTTGACTTGATTTGACAGGAGAGAGAGAGACAGAGAGAGAGGAGAGCGAGACAGAGAGAGAGGAGAGAGAGACAGAGAGAGACAGAGAGAGAGACAGAGAGAGAGAGAGAGAGAGGAGAGAGAGACAGATAGAGGAGAGAGACAGAGAGAGAGGAGAGAGACAGAGAGAGGAAAGAGAGACAGATAGAGGAGAGAGACAGAGAGAGAGGAGAGAGAGACAGAGAGGAGAGTGAGACAGAGAGAGGAGAGAGACAGAGAGAGAGGAGAGAGAGACAGAGAGAGGAGAGAGAGACAGAGAGAGGAGAGTGAGACAGAGAGAGGAGAGACAGAGAGAGAGGAGAGAGAGACAGAGAGAGGAGAGAGACAGAGAGAGGAGAGAGAGACAGAGAGAGGAGAGAGACAGAGAGAGAGGAGAGAGAGAGAGAGAGAGAGAGAGAGAGAGGAGAGCGAGACAGAGAGAGGAGAGAGAGCGAGAGAATGGGGTCCGCTATGAATTGAAATAACACTGTGCACTAACGCTGTCCAGTTTTATGACATTAGTATGGAAATCAGCTCTGCTCCAGACCTCAGGGGAAGACAAAGCGGCCCTACCCCACCTCGACATGAGTGAGTGAGTGAGTGTGTGTGTGTGTGTGTGTGTGTGTGTGTAGGTGTTTCTGTCTTTGTATAGTGTATAGGCAGGTTGATGTGGGTGTGTATGTGAGTTGGAAGGCATGGAATGTGAAGGTTGTTACTGTATGCATTAATGTGTTTCTGGGTGTACATTATGCTGACTTATTTGCATAATAGGACTAACATGCTCGTCGATTCAGGGGCTGTGTGTGTGAGAGAGAGAGAGAGAGCAAGCTTGTTAAAAATGCATCTGCATGTGTGTGTGTGTGTGTGTGTGTGTATGCATGTGTGTGTGTATGCGTGTGTGTGAGAGGGTATACAGTATGTGCATAAATAAATGTGTGCAGCGGGATTGCATGTGCCGAACACCTGGGGAGCTTTCCACACACAGCCCCCCCCCCTCCCCCTCCCCACACACACACACGCACGCACGCATGTGTCGAATCGCCTACGGACGATCAGCAGCAGTCGTGTCCCCAGTGCAGTGTGCGCCTGTAGACCAGAGCCCAAGCATGAATGAATATGAGCACACAGTGAATGTACGTGTGCGTGAGAAGATGAATGAATATGTATGAATGAATGACTGCCAGAGAGTTGGCATGGGCATTCAGTCAACATAGTAGGACACAGAAAGTATGAATGAATGTCATTGGAGTGAATGTGTTATGTAGTATGAGGTGAGGTGTTTTGGGTAAATGACATTGAAAACATAAATGGAACAAATGTATGGGAATTATCAAGCGTGCGTGTGTACTGTATACTGTATATGTGTGTGTGAGTGTGTACTGTTTGTGCGTTCGTGTGTATGTGTGTGTGAATGCATTTGTGCATGCATGGCTATACACAGTAAATGAAAGAAATGTGTTCATGAATGCACGTGCGGTTATTAGTGTGTGTGTGTGTGTGTGTGTGTGTGTGTGTGTGTGTGTGTGTGTGTGTGCGCACGTGTGTGTGTGTGTGTGTGGCTTGCTTGCTGGCTCCTGTACTCAGCTTGTTGGGAATCTGAGGGTGTTTAAGACGTGACACAGGGAGCACGGGGAGAGTGAGTGACATTGCAGGGACAGGTGATTCCTTAACCATCCATTTAATCCCACCAGTCACAATAGTGACCGTAAAAAACCTTTTCATTTAATGAATGAATGAGACAGAGAGAATGAGACATTTAGCTGTTCTGCTCTGCCCTGCCTAATCTGCCCTGCGAAGTTCCTGGGCACTGGGCAAAAGAGCGCCTGCTACCGTTCAAGTCTTTTGGAGGCTGGTAGACTTTGTGTTTGTGTGTGTGTGTGTGTGTGCGTGTGTGTAAAAAAGAACCCCATGTTAACTCTTTGTGCCCCCTCCCTCAGTATGTGGGTGCGTCGGTCAGGTTTTGAGGTTTGGGACCGGGTGAGATCACACCTGGAAACTACATATGTATACAATGTATACAATGTATACAATGTATACAATGTATACATTGTATACAATGTATACATGGATACATGTATACAAACATACTGCATGTAAAAAACAAATACCAGCCAAGAGAGAGAGAGGAGGGAGGGGGAGGAGAGAGAGAGAGGGAAGGAGAGAGAGAGAGGGAAAGAGAGAGAGAAAGGGAAGAAGAGGGAGGGGGAGAGAGAGATAGAGAGAGAGGGGTTGGGAAGGAGGGCAGGAGAGAGATTTACAGAGAGAGGCAATGAGAGGGAGAGAAAGAGAGACTTGAATAGAGAGGGGGGGGGGCTGCTGTAGCAATAACCAAGGCAGCCGGCAAGAAAAACAATGTGGGTGTGTCAACATCCACTCTGGCCCAGGTCAACATCCCCTCTGACCTGGATCAACATCCCCTCCGACCCGGGTCAACATCCCTTACGAGCCGGGCGAGAGATGAGAGAGGACTGATGAGGGGAGGAGACAGCATGGAAGTGGGGGTGGGGGGGTTGGGGGTGGCTACTGCAAGGTGTTAGAGAGAAAACAGTATCCTAGCTGCCCCTAGGCCTTGTCTCGGGGAACATTGTGGGGAGCTTGTGTGCAGCGCCGTTGTTTAGCGGTGAAAGGTGATGATGATTATTATAAGGGCCCACACGCAAGCAGGGCCCACAAAAAAACAAGAGGTCCCTCTTTCTATGACGAAATTATTCTGCATGTAGATCAGTCACACTAATGCTGCATCAGAATTCAAATTAAGCCACAATTAATGCAATACAGATGAAAAAAGTTTTAATTTCCTGAGCAATATCCCCCTTCTTAAATGGTTTGGTCCATGCCATGGTTCATGCTGGCAAGTCTCACCTCTTTTGACATTAACGTCACTATACCGGCGGGCTGTCAAATACTAGCACTAATGACGTTAAATCATCATCATCATCATGCCCAAACATAAATCCGGGCACCAGAAAAGAGTGGAGAGAGAGGCCAGGAGAAAAGGCAGCAGAGCGGTAGCCCAGCATATAAGCAATTTTTTCCACAAGAAAGGTGAGAGTTGCTATGTTGCTAGCTGAGACGGTCGGTCAGTTGCCCGCGGTCTCACATTAACCATGACAACGAGAGCCGTTAGCCTAGTGTGTGAAGAAAGTGCTAAGCTAGGTAGCTAACGTTAGCTAGTAAGCTTACGTTCTGGTAACAACTCGATCTGGTTAGCTAGCTGCAAGCTAACATTAGCTACCATTAACTAGACAGCTAGCTACAGTTCTAGCAACCAGCCAACTACCGTTCTGGTAAGCTAGCTGCTAGATAACATTAGCTACCATTAACTAGACAGCTAGCTACAGTGCTAGCAACCAGCTAACTACCGTTCTGGTAAGCTAGCTGCTAGATAACATTAGCTACCATTAACTAGACAGCTACTACAGTAGTAAGCTTTTGCTAGCCAGCCTCAATCACTGCACTGTTCTAGTGAGGTGGCTACTGTTAGCTAACTTGCCAGCTGGCACACTTGCAAATACTTCCTGTCCAAATAATTACATAAAAATCCAGTAGCAGCAGCCAGGACACATGTTTCCATTCTCATGAATGCTTAAATTATAATGTCCTATGCTAGCTAACCGGTCCTGTTGACATGTCTTTTTAAAACCTTTATGTGCTGCTACTCACAGAATCAGCTGTGGCCCCCTCTGATCTAGACACCCACCCCAGCCCCCAGATAGTCTGGGGCCTGTCTCGTTCGCAGTTTCGCCGGTCTAGAGCGGAAGCGCGAAGACGCATCGCGTAATCATCCGGTCTGGACCGGAAGAAGAACAGTTGTTGTAATGTTTTTACTGTAGGCTGCACATGGTGAAGTTTCGAGTAGATAACATTCGCGATGGCATCACCAGGCATAGCACCGACGAAAATTGTAAAAGAAGATGTGAGGAGAACTACCGGTTAAGGAATAATAATTAAGCGGATGTTGGAGGCGGGCTCTACAGGCTCGAGCCGGATGAGGGGGCGGGCTTAAGGCAGTGAAGTAAATAGACACCAGGGGCCTCATTTATCAAAGAGCGTGTAAATTCTGGTGTAAAAGAGGGCGTACGACGAAAACGCGGAAAATGCACAATGTAGCGTACGACGAGAATATTTACACGCTTTTCGGATCTATCAAAAAGGTCGTATGCCCTTTTCTGCACGAGAAATCCAAGACAGGCGGAGAATAGAGCGTACGCGCACGCGCCCCGTGTTCCGCCCTCTCCACGCCCAAATCCAACCATATATGGTCAAAACTATGACAGCGTGTCGGGGATACCCCGGAAGGAACCGACATAATATAGCGTGGAGCATTAGGACAGACAAACGCGGAAAGAAGAGAAACTTTTCGGAGACGGAGGTGCATGTGCTTGTTGGTGAGGTCCACGCGAGGAAAGAAAATCATCTTCGGAAGGTAAGCTATTTGTACGAGCCTACATTTGTCTGATTGCTCCTAGTTTAGGTAGCCTACTGTATGTTCGTGCATCCTGTATGTGGCGTAGGCTACACGGACATGCTGTATTATGTGTGAGGAAAGCAAACATTCCACACATTCTGTGGTAGGCTATGATTGATTTAGGACCAAAAACAGGGAACGATAACACAGATGACCACTTCATAATGTTAGACCACATGAAACATTTTCCCCTCTGGGAAATGTAGACTCTCATCTAAATCACCCGGTAAATCACACTTAAGCATTTATTTGGCTGCCAACAGAAAAACATATCAATTGAATATGGCTACACAATGAAATGTTTAATGCATAATCAAGTTAACAGACAAACTCAAAGAAAATGACTGAAATTGTTTCTCCAGACTCTGACGTGGGGTGGGACTCAGAGGAGGGGGAGTCTGCAGTGGTCCTTGACCTGACGGTCGTGCCCCCGCCGGTTGCAGCCTCTACATCCAGCGCCACGACCTCCAGTGCCTCCACCTCCAGCGCACCGGCCTCCACCTCCAGTGCCATCTCCAGCGCCTCCGTCTCCGTCTCCACCGCCCACGCCTCCACCTCCGGCTGCCAGCGTCCCTGCCTCAAGGTTCCCTGAGGGCTGGGCTTCCTATCAGATGCTGTGCTGGAGGCTCATGACCCTAGAGGCCCAGAGGGAAATGGCAGAAGGGATTGGGGCAGTTGTGGGGCAGTTGTGCAGCAGTTGGTGGAGGTCACCACACTACACCACCAGAGCCAACAGGACATCCTCACTGCACTTCATTCCCTCATACATGCTGTCACGGACCTCACACTGTCACTCACTACCACACTCACGGACCTCACACATTCACTGACAAACGCACTCACACACCTCACACAGTCACCCACCAACAGACAATAAAATGGTAGAAATGTGAACCTTACTTGTTTGTGTCTTCATAGCTGGCGCATGACCTCAGTGTGGGCCCTTTGGCCCCGCTGGTAAACCTCATGACGGGGAGGGGGCTGAGGGCTTGGGTCCTCATTTTGTGGTGGGGTCTTGACTGGTTCTCATTCTTATCAGCTTTGAATATACATCTTGGCAAACATAACAGAATGATGTACAAGGAGGGGACAGATACCTAGTGAAAGTACTATTGGTTGCTAGTAAAAAGACAATAATGAGGGCTTGGTATAAGGTGGAACCCCCAACCAAGGAGCAGTGGTGGGTGTTGTGGAGGAGATTTATGAGATTTATTTATGCATTGAGGATGCAGGAAGGAAAGTTTGAAGGGAGATGGGAAAAATGGATGGATTATAGAAGGAAGTGTGATGATACCACTAGTATTAAAATAGTCATATTTGAGTAAGAAAAAAAAGCTGCATGGATGGAAGTACCCATTAGCTGTTATTGTAAGTTTTTATGTTTTATGGTATTGTCGTTGTATGGATGGAAAATGCTAATAAAGATTAAAGTAAAAAAGACAAAGAATATGTATCTTGGCTATGCACACACCAAGCCAGCCGTCACGCGCAGCGCCTGCCTCCAGTCTAGCCCCTACCCTGCTGTGCGCCAGGATGAATGAGTCATGCGTGGAGCCAGGCCACCGTGCCACTACACTTGTGATGAGCATGTCGGCGTCACATATGATTTGGGTATTTATAGTGTGCACATTTTTGCGATTCACATAGACGTATTCATTCACTGATGGTGCCCTTATGTGGGTGCAGTCGCCATCGCCGTCACCTCTTTGGAGTTCTATCTCGGCCAGTAGGCCAAGTAGCGCCGGATTCATTTAGGCTCGCATTACGCACAGGAGGACTGTCATTTATATGCTTACCAAACAGCAAACAGGTCCACATGATCACATATTAATGACAATCTAATTGGTCAATGATTTGCGTTTGATGGAGTGCCTGCATTAAGTGTGTGACATATAGCGCGGAAGGGTTTGGGACAGCGCATAGGTACAGTTTGGGGAACAAATCCATATCGAACCATGAATGAGCCGGTTAGAGGACACGTCTAATCTTGCATTGCGATATATGTTTGTGCTGAATTGGCCTAGTAGCCTACATGATTGTGCGTTCATGAACTGTCGCTCTTATTCTCTCCGTCAAACATAGTAATTCACCGACGCACCACCTGCGTCGCCAGTTCCCCCTGTGTTCAAGAAGGGCGTAGAACACCGTGTAAATCGGTACGCCAACTGGAGAGGTGTCCTACAAAAGCGCGGAGAAAGGCGACTAAATTTTCGCCCTTACGGCTTGATAAATCGCAATGTGGGGGGGGCAAATGGCGTACGCCTGAACTCGCGAAAAAGACCGTGTAAAAGAAGGCGTACCTCAATGATAAATGAGGCCCCTGGGCTGCGTTCCGAATCGCATACTTCTACTTCTTACTACCAGTACCTACTACAGCTGCCCTTAGAAAGTACGTACTTTGCAAGCAGTAGGCATCCAATTGGGACATACTACCTTGTCATAACATTGCGCCTTGAAATTTGCCCACATCCGTCGCTGTCCATAACGCGACATTCGTCTACAGCTGTCACGACTCGCACATGTGACGCACATTTCCGCTGCGCACAGGATTGTGGGTCAGAATAGCCAGAAAAGCCTGCTGGCTTGCATACTGCAAAATACGACCCGATGTAGTAGGACATCCTGGTACTTTTGCCATACTGCATGTGGCATACTATGTATTGGGACATACTACATTCTGTTTTGGCTTACTATATAGTAGGGTAGTAGGCGATTCGGAACGCAGAGGCTCTTCTCCCCGAGGAGAGACTGGTGACGCAAGGCTTGCCCCCAGAAGATGCTTTAGATGGTGAGTGAGTGACTGGTAGACACTGGTTGGCTATTAAACTTATTACTAAACTACTGTACTGCTATGAATATCAAAATGTAGATATAAGTAGGTTAAGATAGCCTACATATGAAACAGTTCATTTTTGTTATTTTAGAGAGGGTATTTGCTCTTGAAATAAGAGAGGCGTTTATCAGCCAATCAACAGCCGCCTAGCCAGCTTCCTGTAAACTCTACAGTGCTACATAGATTTGTTCCCAAATCTTAAGAAGACACTGTTCTGTTCTTACTGTCTACAGAGCCAGGTCCTAGCCAGTTAGAAATAGAGAGTGAAGGGAGTGAAGAGGCTCAGAGTAGTTCCAGTCATGAAACTGCTACAGACAGAGACAGTCCAAGCACAGATAATACACAGTGCATAATTTATTAATATAATTATACCCAGTGTCTATGGAGAGGTTAATTTGAAAAAGAACATAGAGAAACAGGAAAATAATACATAATAAAAATTTAAAAAAGGGGGTTGAAAAAAGTGGTGACGAAAAGTCGGAGGGGTAGGGGCCCACACCAATATTCTTTAAGGGGGCCCAGAATTCCTAGCAACGGCCCTGTTTGTGTGTGTGTGTGGAAAGGTAAGTTTTAATGTGTGCGTTGGCAAAGAGGGGAAGTCATCCAGTCATTATCTCCTGGGTGCAGCATTGTGGCCTGCAGGTCCAGGCAACCCCCCACCCCCACCTCCCTCCACCTCTGATCAACTAATGAGGTCTCGCCACTGCAGTCTTTCACTCTCTCTCTCCTCTCTTCCTCTCTCCCACGATTAGTTACATTGAGATTAAAGTGAACCTCTGGGAGACCACAGGTAGCTGGGAGGGGGGCTGTTGAATAATGCATGTTTTGGTTAAAGAAGGTACGGCTTTAAGAGGACATAACCCCCCCCCACACACACACACACAATTATTATTTTTCACACAGACACACACAAAATTCACACATAAATTAACTGATGAATGAAAAGTAAAACAAGCAAGGACAGCGACACCAATACTCATTGACGCCGCCCACGCTGCAAAGCGTCAGGCATCGGTCAGCCCCCCCCCCCCTTCCCCACCACCCCCTGAAGGCTACACAGTCCCCCTGATGCTACACTTGAACCATGTCCGCCGATGGATTTTTCTGTGACCGCTAACAGCTTGTGGCAGCTTGTCCTCCGTGACCGATCGATCAGACATTCCGCCGCATACCGGAACCAGAACATGTAGCGACTTCTTACAAGCGGTTCCTTGGCAGCGAGCGCCGGTTCTCCGGGAGCACCTTGAAGAGGAGGGCGGCGGCGGAGTCGAGACCATTAATAATTTGCGTCCTCGGCTCCTGTTGATTCCTAGCGAGAGCTGATGAAAAGCCAACCGGAGCTCTGAACCTGCCGTCGTTCGATGTTGTGCGGCAGCAGCGAGAAATGAGCACGCTCCGCTGGGCTTGTGGAACCGTGCGGAGAACAGCGTCTCTGATCGACGGCGGTGCCGTGTTGAATATATATGGGATGCATGGGATGAATGAAAGTGAACGTTGAATTGGCGTCGTGCAAAAGTTTCAAAAGGGAATGGAATCGATCGCAAATTCACAACCGTGACTTTTGCTCCGTGTTCGATCGTTAGGCAGTGAGAAGAAGGATGGGATGAAGCCGTCTGGAAAAGAACTTCCTAACTTTACTACATGACCTTAATCCACTTGCTTAGCAAGGCATCATTGGGCTTAATCACTACAGGGATTAGTCACTTACCGTAAAACTTAAATAAATAGCCCAGGCTTTAATTTCCTTCAATCGTTGAACTCAACCGGCCTATATTTGGGACAGGTGTCTATATGGAACAGGTCTTTAATTCCTTTCCCACAAAACGGGAGACTGAGATGTTGTGCCCGCATGCTATGGATCCACTATGGATCCATTTTTATCTCTAGCTCATCGCTAGCCTGCTTCCTTCCCCCACCACACAGTCTGGCCCATATTTCTCTGTCGCCATTGTGGGCAAATGTTTGAATGCAACTAACGTTACATAGGGCCAATGTCAAATGTTAAACCCTGCAGCTAGTCTAGACGGAAGAAGTTGACAGTAATCAGTATCAACAATGCTCAATGAAAGATGTGTAGAAAGTCGAAATGACACACTGCGTTTGAGGACGAAACATCCTTCTAGGGAAACAAAGAAAAATGAATTAGATTGAGACAAGGTCCAAAAGAGAGAGAGAGAGAGAGAGAGAGAGAGAGAGAGAGAGAGAGAGAGAGAGAGAGAGAGAGAGATTGAGAATATAGGGGTTAGGAATGGGGTAGTTGAAAGGAATAATAAAGCCAGAAGCAACTCCAGGCACAGACACTCATCCTTGTTAGCTCAGCCCTAGCCTACTTGACCCCCTGTGGTTCTCCACTCTTCTCTGGTCCCCCGCTGGTGTGGACCTGCAACACCCGCTTGCCAGCACATATCTTATGGCTCTTGGCACCCAAGGCATTATGGTGGTTGCGCCAAGTCAGCACTGGAATTACAATGTGCCCACACAGGAGGCCTCGGAGGAACATGTCGCATTAAATCACTGGCTCCAACCCACCCCATGCCGCCGACCACAATGTCTCACAGAGAGACCTAATCACCTAATCAATTCAACATTTAGCCTGTTCAATTACAGAGAATCACATAGCTGGCAGCTCAGAGAGAGACTGTTACGCCTGATCGTTACATTGAACTGCTGAACATATGCTGGCCTCGAATGGACTGTAGAGTTAACAGTATCATTGACAGGGATACCTTTATGAGTATTACGATTCGAAGGTAGTTCAAATTGACAGCCGCGTCTGTGCAAACCGTGGGTACAAGCAGTCTGCAAGGTTACGATCAATGAATGATAAACATGAGGGGGGGGGGGGTATCGAAATCCATCAACTGAAGTTCAAGTGCACTCGAAGGTACGCTTCAGTGTCCGTACTCGTCCAAGGTTAAAGAAGGTAAAGCGGATACTGGCATCCAGCCATCGAACTCAGCCCCTAAGCTCTCCCCTCAAGGCCGATCACTTCTCTTAACACTCCGGCTCAATCTGTCCTTAGCCGGGGGGCTAATTGCAGTAATTATTCACACCACCTACGTGACCTACCTTGACACTGCCTTTTGCACATTGCAGTACTCACTGGGTCCTATGTTCCCCAGCTCTATACAGCGCAGAATGGGAACCTGACAAAGACGTTCCTATGGATGTTCCCCAGCTCTAGAACACATTATGGGAACCTGAAAAAGATGTTCCCCAGATCTGTATTCTCTTAATATGACACGGTCCAGGAACTCAGACGCTGCAACTCAGCATGGAGTTGAACATAGGGCCTCGGCCTCATCCTGATCCCTTGTACTCATATCTCCGTATGCTGATTGAGGTGATTCTGTGTTTGGAGTCGTGCTTCTCTACTTTGAGACAGTTCTCCAGCAACTCAGACGACTGGGAAAATGAGTCCCTGACAACTTAATGAAAAAAGCAGGTTCCCGCCGCACTCACTTTCACCACTGCATTGATTTGTTTCAAAAAGTCAACATTTCGGTCACGGAGACCTTTCTCAAGACAAGTCTCGGCACGACAAGTATCGAGAAAGGTCTCCACGATCGAAACGTCAACTTCTTGGGGTAGCGGGAGTCCACTTTTCTCACTGGAATGGATCTTCAGGGTATTTGATTCCCTGCACTGCTAAAAAGAGAGACTAAAGAAGGTGGTGTACGTGTTGTCTTTTCTTATCCCTGACAACATGAAACATGAAAAGTTTACGTAGTGTGTGTTAACAGAATATTGAACTGCAGGGCTGTACGTTAACTTTTTTAGCTCCTAGCACTGGTGCTACAGAGGTAAAAAATTTGTAGCACAGGCCAAAATCTTTTAGCACAGGCCAAAAGTTTGTAGCACAGGCCAAATTTTTTTTGCACAATTTTAAAATG
Organism: Borostomias antarcticus; assembly: GCF_949987555.1. Lineage (NCBI taxonomy): Eukaryota > Metazoa > Chordata > Actinopteri > Stomiiformes > Stomiidae > Borostomias > Borostomias antarcticus. The sequence continues at coordinate 6,529,342 of NC_140253.1, forward strand.
TCCGTTATCACCTCTAAAAACAATAAGTAATGCATTTCATCACTTATACACACTAGCAAAGGATATTTGGGGTAGTGAGTGACTTTGTGGTTGCCTCAAAGGGTGGGTGAAGGTTGAGAGAAGGTTGTGGGTTCGAATCCCGCTTGTCTCAGGTCCTTTCTGTGTGGAGTTGCATGTTCTCCCTGTGCTTGCGTGGGTTTCCTCCGGGTGCTCCGGTTTCCACCCAACACCAAAGACATGCATGTTAGGATATTCCTGTCAGTGTCCCTGACCAAAGGCACTTCTGGAGTTGGACTGATTGTGAGGAGTTGCGACCCACAGCCATAACATTACATAGTAAAGCTAGTCTGTGGACAACTTAAACCATACGATCGATACAAAGCACACCCAAACAACCTTGCGTTTTCAGAGAAAAACATTTATTTGCTCCCATTTAAGTGTATATATATCTTTTACATAAATGTGCAAAATGTACATAAAAACCATTAAACACATAAATTGCTTATGAAACTGTGTGAAACATGTCACAGCTCTACAGTGTCTCATGTCTCTGTGTGAGCTCTACAGTGTCTCATGTCTCTGTGTGAGCTCTACAGTGTCTCTGTGTGAGCTCTACAGTGTCTCTGTGTGAGCTCTACAGTGTCTATGTGTGAGCTCTACAGTGTCTCATGTCTCTGTGTGAGCTCTACAGTGTCTCTGTGTGAGCTCTACAGTGTCTCTGTGTGAGCTCTACAGTGTCTATGTGTGAGCTCTACAGTGTCTCTGTGTGAGCTCTACAGTGTCTCATGTCTCTGTGTGAGCTCTACAGTGTCTCTGTGTGAGCTCTACAGTGTCTCTGTGTGAGCTCTACAGTGTCTCTGTGTGAGCTCTACAGTGTCTCTGTGTGAGCTCTACAGTGTCTCTGTGTGAGCTCTACAGTGTCTCTGTGTGAAACATGTCACAGCTCTAGAATGTCTGCTGGCCACTGCTTGGATAGTGGCCTCCTGGTCCTCTTAGAAGAGGACAACCATTTTGCTGCTACCTGACTAGGGTTGAATTCCTCCAATGGGCAGCCTTCTGTGCTGATACGGATCAAGTGCTCAGTAGTGGAGACATGGAGGCTGCTGCGGGTTGTGTTCTTGATGCGGTTTTGTGCTGAGAATCCCCGCTCACACTGAGCGGAGGAGATGGGCAGCACAAGCAGGATTTCAGCCAGGTGTAGAAAGTTCTGAAATAAAAGAAGTAACCTTAAATTATTTATTCATGAGAGTAGACTTGACTTTGTACATTTTGAAAAATGTAAAATGTTGCCCACACACCGCAAAGTCTGAACGATATGGCTCCTTGGTGAGGAGTGTCTGCCACAGCCCTAGGTAGGACTTGTCAGCAAAGCTGTTCATGATGAGGGGCTTCAGCAGCTCCCATTCCTGATGGACCTTGTCTAACTGACATCCAGCACTTTGTCGATAGAGATACAGGGAGAGACATAGGGAGGGAATAATGGGAACATTTTAGACATAAGAAATATGTGGAAAATGTTTTAATTAATTAATTAAAATAGGCTACATCTAATCCTGGTGTCTATTCTTAATCCATACTAAAATGACTTAAAAATCTGCTCACTTTCTGAGGAGGTTGCCATAATGCTGGAGGAGAGACTCAACCTCTACCCTGCCATAGTCCAGTAGTGCACCCTGACTCTCTGGCCATGCGTCATGGTTGAATATTCTGAAGCAGTTGACTACATCTTCCCCTGACTGTGTCAGAAAGCAGCTGAAGCGTGATCTCATCTCTGTTACTGCAATGTCAACAGCTGCTGCCACGTGTGGGTTACTGAAAACACCGTCAGTCAAAGGAACTTGCCCTTTCAGCTCCATGGCCTGAAAAGCATGGCAACACCAAATAATACCAACAACTGAACTGAAAAATGTATTGAAAATAGTTTCTCTTATCTGCTATAGGGAGCAGAAGTATGACATCACTTTGTAGGCAGAAAATGATCACAAAATGGCTTCCCCATTCAAATATCTCATTGACTTTTGGAAAAATGCTTCAAATAAGGTGTGTGTTTTACTGAGATGCGCGAGAGTGGTGCCTACAAAGTGATGTCATCACTTCTGCTCCCTATTGTAACGCACCTGAAAGGTAACACTCTCTCCCTCAGGCTGTATGCTCAGAAACTTCTCTAACTTCCCTCCTGGCTTCGACCTCAACTTCATCCCTTCCAGTTCAGACACTGTTCTCTGGAGCTCAGCACAAGCCTTGGGTAGGATCAAGTCATTTGCCTGTAGGGTCCTGCTAAGGCTCCCTAGTACTCCAAAAACATCAGCCATGAAATGGCAGAATGCACAGAACTCTGCACGCTCCATCTCACACTTGACCTAAAAATAATTCAGAGATTGCAGCAAATTAAATAACTGGGGAATTTTCATGCTTTTTTCAGTTGTTTATTTGGATTATATGTGTGTAGGCCTTTTTAAAATCACTGTCAGTAGTCGTTTCCTATATATGGGGAATTACAGGCGCAAAACGTAAGAGAAAAGAGTCCAGTGATGTCATTGAGCTCTTTTCTCTTTGAAGTTTTGCAACTGTAATTCCCTATATATAGGAAAAGGCTACACCGACGGTGATTAAAAAAAAACCTGCACACATAATTTAAGCATCTAATCCAAATAAGCACAACTGAAAAAAGCATGAAAGTTCTTCTTTAAAACAATGTGGTTAATAAAGGACTAAGCAACCATTTCTGTTGAAATGTAATTACCTTCTTGGCCCTTCCTTTCACATCAGGAGAGGGAGAGACGACAGACAGGTGGTTCATGTGCTGAAGAGTTGCAGCATACTGGCCGCTGTCCTGTTCACCCGATCCAGCTTGTTTGAGAAGTGCATTCAATGCACGCTCAACATGAGGAATCCAGCGTGTGCCTTTGAATAAATGAAAATGTAATCTTGATTCTGAACAAAGCAGCAACAAACCAAAGAAATTACAACTAATAAACAACATCAACTTAAAGGTGTACAGTCGTGCTTTTTTCAGTTGTGCTTATTTGGATTAGATGCTTAAAGTATGTGTGTAGACCTTTTTAAAATCACTGTCAGTATAGCCGGTTCCATATGTGGAATTGCAGGTGCAAAACATTCAAGGAGAAAATGAGTCCTTTGATGTCATTGGTCTCTTCTCTTTGGTCTATTTGGTACAGTGCAGTGGTGGTTCTAGACCTTTTTGACTGGGGTGGCACAAGGGGGGCACAGAGATATGCCAGGGTGGCACTTCAGATTGTTTTTCACGCTTGTATTTGGGGTTCAGTTCAGGCTGGGGTGGATTAAACCATTTTGTACATTTTGCTAAGGGGTGTGTAGGCTCAACTATGACTTATCTCAACCTAGCCCTTCACTACTCACTGAGAGATTAATAATCACCTTTGACACTTGAAGGATTGCTGATGTTGACTCCCAGCATTTCGCCCACTGCCTGGAGCTCCCTCTGTGATTTGGGGCTAAAGTGGTAGGTTTTCCACAGTAGGTGTAGGAGATCATAAACTTTAGCTACCATGGGCTCCTTCTTTTGGACAGTCAGCATGGCCAATTCCAATCTAAAATTAATGACATCGTGAAATTAGATTTGATTATAAAAATCTAAATTAACTCCTTTCTTGATTTTATGTATATTAGATCAAAGTCAGTGTATTTCTAAACAGCATTAAAAATATTTACCAATGAGGCATGCAGTGGAAGGGAATGACATGCTCCCCGACCTCTTCTTTCAGCAGGGCAATGACACCTCCACGATGACCCATATTGACCGCTGCTCCATCTGCTCCGAAGCCCACTAGCTTCTTCATCCACCCAGTCTCCTCCGGTCCCAGCTTCTCAAAAGCAGTCTTGGTGCCTTGTAGTACTCCTTGAATGAGATGGATGAACATGTATCAGAAATAACATAACTTGCATTCAGTGTCCAAAATTAACTTTTTGCACAGCCAAATGGCTAGTGTGTGTTCAAATGCTATGCAATAGATAACTATTGTTGTTGCTGTATTCTTTTTGGGGGATGGTGAGCAGAAAATCTAACAGCTAGAATGTCACACCTGACACAGCACATGCGCGCACACACACACACACACTCCCACCCATTACATTACAGCCCCCCCCCCCCCCCACACACACACACACACACATACATACAGGCAAGCACACACACTTGCTTTTGTCTGGCGACTGGCGCTAATTCTGGACCCTTAGCCTTATTGTCGCCGTCTCATAATAAAAAATATATATATAGTGGGGCTACTCACCTACTGCATGGCCGTGTTCTAGCTCCTGCTGTCCGACCAGCATATTGGCTGGTTTTCCGTTTTGGATGAGACGCACGTACACCATCTCACACTCCTTGTTAGAGGCATCTGTGTCACCGTCGATCATGACAGAGACATAGTGGTTTTGTTTGATTTCCTCAGCCAGGTTGGACTTCATTTGTTCTGCTATGGTCTGAACCATCTCTCCACAACGAACATGGTTGTCATAGGATGGCGTGATATCTGCTCCATTCTTTTTGCATAGTGAAATTAAAGGCCTAAACTTTGTAAAAGGAAGTTCTTCTTTTGCGATGCAATAAGCAACATTCATCTTCATCTTTACTTCACGGAGAGCAGCCTCGTCTGCTCTGGTGAGCCCAGCATTGAGTAGTTTAGAGACAGTACCAGCCCGGTTCGGTTTTTGTTTAGCATTGAATGCATCTCTGGCCAAAAGATGACGGTGAGAAGTGTTGTGTTTGCTAACGTTATCTCGTTTAAAAATGTTATTGCCTACAACATAAGGACTGTTGTCGCTCTTTTTCGAAGTTTCCTTACAGTACGAACAAAACAATAGCCCTTTCGCTTCGTCGAAGATTAGCCAAGGGAAGTCTTTTTTCCACTCTGGGTTGTACTTGTATGTTTTCTCTTTAGTGGTAACGTCTTTTTCTGTTTCAGCTGGAACAGTTATGATGCTGGGTTCTTCTCTTCCATCCCTTTCTTCCTGGCGAGCTCGTTTGCCATCTTTCTCGAGCGGCAGAAAAAAGCGCTTCATCTTTGAGCCTAGCTCACCTGCTCAACTTAAAGCGTTCCTTAAGCGGAAGTTGTGAAATGGACCCACTGCATTGTGGGAAATGGTGTTTGGTGAACAGGCAATTCTATGGTGAGGGAAGGACAAAAGGACTACAACTGAAAAACAAATGGCAACAAAACAGCCGGTAGCACGTGTGCTAGTATGCAAAATAAGTCATAGCACTGCCCATTTTTCCACTAGCACGTGCGACATATATGTCGCACTGTACAGCCCTGAACTGGGGAACATAGGACCCTGGGAACAGAGGACCTTTGGAACTTACGACTCTGGGAACATAGATTAGAACATAGTGTCCCCGATATTCCACATCTGTTGTCTGCTGTTGTGTCCTCCTGCAGTATACTCCTCCGCTACTCCAATGTCATTAGGACACCGTTTGACACAGACGAACGCGTCTGAAGTCATGTGCCTGGACCCCTGAGTGATTGTTAATACATGACTTGATTCACCGAAGGGGGGGGGCGTCCTGCAGGTAACGTTGGGGGTCGGAATCCTAAGCGCCGTTATGCACAGCGCATTGCGCCGGCACTCCCATCACGCTCTTTCACCATGGGGAATTGTCTGTGGATGAGCACTCGGTCAAAGCTGAAGAGAGTCGCTGCAGCCTCGCCGAAGATGATTCACTGCCGACTTCAGGCTCGTCCGGTCTTCTGCTTTCTCATCAGGCCCAGGTGACGCAAGGATCGGCAAGCGCCAGATAATATCTGAGATCTCTCCGCTACGAGAGTCATTAACAGCCTACAGTACATGCTTTGTCAAGCCATTCAGATAATGACTCAGTGATTGTCCAGTCAGGCCATTACTTAACAAAGAGGCACTGATGATTGTAATGATGTCGCCGATGCTGATAGCAATTGTATTACTTATTATTATGACAAGTAAAAGAGACAAGAACAGAGACGCAGATCGAATCTCACAGGGGGTATTAAGTGGAGAGATGCATACAGAGCAGTCGCACAGCCAAGGCAGTGCTTTTTTATTCATTATTTTTCAAGGGTTAATATTAAGGTCTTGGAGTACTTTCAATTCACCCATGCAAAATGTGGATCACAATTCTTGCGCGCAAGTTTCAGGGACTTGAACTCCGCAGGTCATGGACGCCATTCCAATCATTGTGTCTTTCTGCCTATGACAAAAGGCTGTGGAGTCATTAGCAAAAATGGCAGGACCATTTCGCAACAGCCCCCGTTACCCCATCGAGAGTTTACTCCAGCCCAAAGCTATTTTCTTCAGTGGAACAATAGAGTGTGAAAGCAGACAAGAGGACCAGAAGCGGTGACCCTCAAGGGCAGAGCGCATAGACTGAATAAAATATTGTGTTTGCGAAGCACTGTTCATTACCTTGCAGCTCACGTGCGGCGACGGGATTCGGGGCGGGGGCCCGTGACTCGCGCCTGGGCCTCAGGACAGCGGGCTGAGGAAGACTCACATGCACTTCTAAATGTGGCCCCCTCCTCAATAATTAATGCCTCGCAGACGCGGTGCTATTTCTGAAAATGTGCCAAAGCTCAGGCGGATGGAGCTTGATGATGAGCCTAAAATATTTAGAGGGATGCTAAGTTTACATCAACTTTCTTCTAAAGATAGCATCTCGGCGCCACAACTATGTATGTCACATAAATGATACGAGAATCCCATTTAGGAGGCCTCCCGGCATAACAAACACAGCTATGATTCATTATTCCCTGATTTAGTTTTTTCAATGAAAAGAAATGGGTAAAAATGTGAGATGTTCTCATGAAAATCATTCCTCCATGAATAAGGTTTATTGGTGAACATACACTGGGCACACATTGGAACTGAAGATAAAAACTGCCAATCATTTTTAAGTGAGGGGCCACAGGAAATCAGCCGGTACTAATTGTGCTACGAGTCACTGTCTGTGAATGTTGCTCTGTGGTTCTGCGGTAGCCCATGCGGTCTCCATGGACATAGAGGATATGTTAACGCCTGAGCTCATGTGCTATATGGCTTGTGATCAAAGTCAAGACACAGAGTTACAGTAAATATACACATCCACGAATAGGTATGTGCTGTATGAAGGCTGTGCATGAACACACAAAAACACATACATACTGTATGTACATATATCAGCAGCATACACATGCACGCACGCACACACACACACACACCACACACACATGTGTACAGCATGAACATGAAAACACGCAAGCACACACGGTACATGTATAATTAACACGCAGAAATGAGAGCAGACCCATGTAAACACGGAACTGCACATAACACGAACACTGGTAGCATTCGGTAACAGAGGAAGAAAATCTCACCGCGGTTGACTAAATTCTTTGTCAGTCATTGAATAAAAAGAATGTTAATTGTAACAAAATGAGATGAGGGGAATTGAAAGATCACCTCTTTTGCACCTGGGGTCGATTCAAATGCATCCGGCGGAGTCAAACCTTATGTGTTTGGGACACAAACATCTTGGCAGCACCAGGACTAGTGAGAACGGCGATGCAACACACACAGCTCTCGTATAAAGTACATTGTTACGGTATGCAGCTACTGTAATGTGCAATTTGCCTGTGGTTTTCACAAGAATGGTTTATAACTCTATTTTTGAGGGTTACAAGTGTGAATTGATTTAAAAAATATATATTCTTATTAATTAACAATTACTTTTTCTATCATTGTATTGAGCTTAAATTGATGCAGAATTGATTAGAATGCAGGATGGGCATATAAACATTATGGTTATGCCTGTGCCTTTTCAGTCACTACTTTTGTTTATACTGTTTAGACTGTTTATACTCATTTTATTGTATGGGATGAATGAATCAAAACTACTACTACTACTACTATTACAGTACTACTACTAAATATTCCTATGATCTCCCAGGGCTACAGCAGACCACGGCTGCAGTACCGCTGGGAGCAACGTCGAGATCACTATTGGTTTGGACGCAGACAAGCAAGCAGGCCCATCCACACCTGGGCCCTGTACTACGAAACAGGATTACGGGGTTAGTGTGATAACTTCAGGTCCTGGTTTATCCGTACTACGAAGGTGGTTCACTTTTCACCATGCTATATATATATCACCGTGGTAACTTATGCTGCCGATCTAACCTGCTCCGGGGCAGGTTAAGTTCCAGATTATGGATCAAAACGTATGAAGCACTGCCCGCTGACTGATCAATTCACTTGGAAAAGGGAATATGGACGTTAAGATTCTATATGGAACTTCAGTGTGCGAATTAAATAATATTATACAACAGTATAGATCTGGTCCATTGTCTCCATTGGTCAGTTTGCATTCCACCTCTTATTAGTAGCCGTGGCAGTGTCCAGATCAATGTTTACAAAGATGTGCTGTAGCATTGTCGTTGCCTGGCAATGTTCCCTTTATATATGTATCGTATGAAGCACTGCCCGCTGACTGATCAATTCACTTGGAAAAGGGCATATGGACGTTAAGATTCTATATGGAGCTTCAGTGTGCGAATTAAATAATAATCTGCTGTGTGCGAACAGCGAGAGGTTCTTAAGAACACTTTTTTTACAAACTGGCAAAACCCTCTTTGGCTTTCCCCGATATCTGTTAGGGCTGCAGAGGAGGACCCAAAAGCAGACATGAACAGCTTGGAGGTGAAGCCCGGAGGCGTGTTTATTTAATACGGGCCAGGCAGGATCAGGTTGGAGAGGCAAGCGGGGGTCAGGAAGGGATGTGGTAGTCAGACAGGCGTGGGTCAGGCAGGTTCGTGGTCCTCAGGCAGGCGTGGGTCAGGCAGGTTCGTGGTCCTCAGGCAGGCGTGAGTCAGGCAGGTTCGTGGTCCTCAGGCAGGCGTGGGTCAGGCAGGAGCGTGGTAGTCAGGCAGGCGTGGGTGAGGCTGGTTAACCCTTTCGATACGACCACGTCACCGGCAACATTTTAAAAATATCTAACAAATATTTAATAATATTAAAAAAAATATCTAACAAATCTAAAAAAATCATCACTCCAACACTTGCTGAAAGCTGAGAAACTGCACTTTCTAGTATTATAGGGAAAATCCAATTCATATTCAAAATGTTGTCACTGTACTTTCATGGTTAAAAGGGTTAACTAGGTTAAATGAAAACAAAGAACGGTGAGACAGGCTCGAGTAAGGATTTAGCTGGAGTCGTGTTACCCACTGGGTTGGTCAACGATCTGGCGCAGACTGCTGTGTGGAGCGGCTTCTTAACCTTGTGCTGATTGGCTGATTAGCTGCAGGTGTGGGACAGCTCGGTGGCAGATTCGGGATAGGCGCAATCACCGGGATGAACTGCAGGTGCTGGTCGGGGGTGTGCCGTTGCTGATGGGCACGCAGTTCTCTCTGCGCCCTCCGGGAAGTCGGGAATCATCTTCTGAGCCAAGGTCAGAGGTCACACGCAGGGGCAAGGCCAGAGGCAGGGTCAGGTTCAGAGACAGAGACAGAGTCGGGGGAAACGGACCGGCGAGGCAGGCGCGGTGGAGCCGTGACAGATATCATGAAAAATTGCAGAATGACAGCTGTTTGTGCTTGAGCCTTGTGCATTTACAGTCGTAGACTGTAGGCTATGCACTGGCTTGTGTTTTATTAGCCTACCTGCAGTTTCGTGTAGGCTGTGGATGATGCGGAGAACCATTTTTTATTCAATTGTCAAGTCTTTAATGTTGATTTATTAGACTAGCCTCCCGTTCCTAGGTACAAAGATAAGTAGGCTACATTTTAATTGAATTGTGATAGCACCAATGCCTGACAATCAATGACGTTATACGATATGACGATGGAATAGTCTACTTTTTCCCTGTAGGCTTAGCCTATACTTCTCCACCTCAAGCTTCACTTTTTACATTTTAATAGCCTGTTTTATCTCTAGTATCCTCTTGTATAGAGACTTCACATTGTCTACTCCAACCTGAAACTATTAAAAACTATAGCCTACATTTGCTTTATTAAAACGTCCCCTGCCAGTCTAGGGGTTTCAGCTGAAAGAATAAGATATATTGATATAGGCTAAGAATAGGCATAGCCCAATGATCTAGCCTACTCGTGTTCATGTGGAGGATAATGATAAAACGTAGGCAGTATTTTTCCAGCTTTCCTTCCTGCCTTTGGCAGTAGCGACTGTGTTGTGCCTATAGTTCATATTTCTATATTACTGCTCCTCTTGTGTAAAATATGGTGGACGGAACTTGGTTATGTGTATTGTTTGCCTTGTCCATGGCCGTGTCTGAATACCCATACTAAGGTAGGCCTATGCGATTGGTCATTTCGAGCAAATACCTCCTCTTTTACCGTGAACCATAGATAGATTGGATCAGCTGGGTAGACTTAACGAGTTGATAGCCACCGTCGTAGTAAGCTACCGTTTATCCGTGATTGCGGTTGTCCGGTTTACTCGAGCGAGCTAGCGAAAAGTTATCCTTGATATGTTGAACAAGCTTCGTAGTACCGGACCCTGGACCCAGGGAGCTTTCCCCCTGATGTCAGGAGCGAAAGTCAAGTTTCCGAACAACTCAAGGGGTGTTGGAACCCAGCAGGTACTGATAATGTGGATGGCTTTACAGGGGTGTTCTGCTCTGACCCGTCCTCGAAGCACGGGTTTCGCCAGAATGTGGCACCCCGGAGTTTGGACGTCAAGTACCTTGCCCGAGGGCATAAAGGCAAGAGATGATTGCAGCCCTACATTTCAACCACGTCAGTATTAAATTTGTGGGACTCAACCCAACCCATCTTCCTCCAACTGGTAAAATACTGTGGTCTTTAGAGTAAACGGTGCTCAGGAGGGCACTTGTTCTTGATGGGGGAGTCAAGCTTGTTGAGTCAACAACAACAGAACCCTAAGCAATTCTGTTTGCTATTTGTTTCTTCCTTTTGTGGTGTGAAGGAACAATTACTCTCAAAATGTCTCACACACACACACACACACACACACACACACACACACACACACACACACACACACACACACACACACACACACACACACACACACAATGTGGGGAATCATTCACAGATTGCTCATTGGCGAACCCATTCCAATTTAGATTGCTCTGTTCTGTGTGGAAAATCACAATGTTTACTTTGTGGAAGCTGTTTGTGGACATGCTGTGACACAAAAAGGCACAAGAAATTAGACAGCAAATTGTTGACCGGGGGTGGAGTGGGCTGCATCAGAGGACTCTGCACGTGCGCTGAAACAAACGTGCACGGGGCTCATTCGATGAGGGGCACGTACGCAAGCCGCTCACTTCCTGCACAGGCCTGGGCCTCAGAGGCCCTTGATTCAGATTTGCAAAATTGATTCTCGGGGCGGCTTAATTTGTCAATGGTCCAATTTATGAAGCGACTGAGGAAATTGTTAACGTCAGCGTCGACATTTGTATGCTGATGCATGCGCACAGGCGTACCACACACACACACCACGCACACCACGCACACGCCTACAAGAGAACAGTATAATTATAACAGTATAACGCTATAATAAAGGACTGAGATACATAAACAGAATCGCTCAAATAATCCTCAATGGGAATAGGGTTTTAAGTCTTTGGTTCGAAGGCGATGGTGTGCAGGGCCCAGAGGGAGGGGGGGAGAGAGAGAACAAGAGAGAAACAGGGGGTACAAGAGAGAAAGATAGAGAATGAGAGACAGCATGCATTCATAGTTTAACAGAGATGCATTCATAGTTTAACAGTTATTCACTTACACATGCACAGGGGGACAGACAGAAAGAGAGAGAGACAGGGACACACACAGTGGTGTGCAGACATTTTGGGGGGCAGGTGGTCAGTGAAATAAATAGGGCACCTTGCGCGGCAAGATGTTGACGGCGGGGGGGGAGGGGTGCTGACAGATAATTTGTATTTTGATTGTCGCGCGAGTTGTTGACGGGGGGACGGAGGACGGGGGGTGCTGACAGTTTTTTTTTTTTTATTGTTGCGCGAGCTTAGCTTCACATGCTGTACCAACAACAAATTCGACCGACATTGGTCGTGTGGTGGTCATCATTACGTTAAATCCATTTAAATCCTAGCATCAAGCTTGTTAAGCAGATGGGCAGTCGGTTAATTTATGCTCAGCTGTATGAGACTTACTTCACAACAGAGACAAATAAATGCAAGTAATAGTTTTGCAACTGAGGTTTAGGGGGCAAACAATACACTCGTTTCGTTTATGTGTTACCTGGCTGGTTAGCTGTCATCACTCGGGCACTCTGGATGGGGAAAGGGTTTGTGTCCGTTTTTCGCGTTTACCGTTGACAAAGGAAGAGAGGGAGGGGAGGGGCACAACGCATTTTGGGCCATTATTATTACACACTTTTAATTGAGAATCGATCGATGTCACCATGGGCCACATACAGTAGGCCTACACTGTTAAAGAAAATAAATAAATAAATAACTTTCAAAAGGGCACTTGCCTTGTCCAGAGGGCAAAGGGCAGGTGCTCTAGCACCACCTCGTGTCTATCTGTGCACGTCCCTGCACACACACATTCACACATGAACCTCCATGTGCCTCTGTAAATCGTCTGTATAAATACCGCCCACATACAGCCTCAAATGTCTGTACATTTTCTGTGGCATAGCTGATGTTTATGAGAGGTGGCGTGACTGGTGTTTATGAGAGGTGGCGTGACTGGTGTTTATGAGGTGGCGTGGCTGGTGTTTATGAGGTGGCGTGGCTGGTGTTTATGTGGTGGCATGGCTGGTGTTTATGAGGTGGCGTGCTGGTGTTTATGAGAGGTGGAGTAGGTGGTGTTTATGAGAGGTGGCGTAGGTGGTGTTTATGAGAGGAGGCCATATGCGTTGGCAAGCGAGTGAGGGTGGAAGCGATACAGACGAGCGACGCAGTGACACTGGCTTCACCTCTATACATTACTTATCATAATTGCATTTCCCCTGGCAGAGACAGAGAGAGAAACTGTCTGCCCAGCTGTCTGTTGGAGAACAAGTGTCGCCAGAAGACTTTTTCACACTTTCTCCACATCCTATGCAGTGGGGTATGATGAAAAGTCACAAAATGTTCTCCTGGCCCGTACCCTCACTCATCTCCCAAGTCCCTCCATCTGAACTAATGCTAATATCCCAATGGATATAGTACTAGTATCTGTCTCTTCCAGATCTGCAATGTTTTAACCAGCAATAAGAAGCTTTGGCTGTGTGCTACTTTCAGTCATCGAGCATAAGTGGGTTTATTGGTATGAGCATGTGCCTTCCCTAAAGACATACCTAATTGGTTCCTGTGTATTTATCTATGTAGAAAGGAAGCCTTGCCTAACTCCCCCCCAGTAATCAATATGCTGGAAGCTGTTTGTGAGCTACTTCCTAATAGATAGCAGGCTATCTAGGTTCTGACCTCTTTCCGATACCAGACACGCAACAGCCATGTTAGGGATGAGGTTGTATTTCCCTCTCTTGTCATGGTTTGAATCTATGATACAGGGGAATATATAAATACAGCAATTTTGTCTGTCATGATCCCTCTTGTTTTCAAGGAGGCAACGCATGCACACACACACACACACACACACCTCACATATTTGTCACGGGATGTTCTGCTGTGCTGCATATAATAGCCACTCCTTCTTCACTTGAACAACAAAGGTGTTAACACTCAATACAACTGAACCTGGAAGCTTAAGTCCCAGGCCAATTTTACTACTGTCTAATAGTGACTATTATCCAACACATCAGATGCAAATGCCAGCGGTTGACATTCACTGGACGAAACAATTATATGTTTCACTGAACGGAGACAGCTGAAAGCTAGGCAGGCAGTAATGGTTAATATAACCTACATTCAACTTCTCCTCAGGAAGGTGTTCCCTTCCCAGCAGGCAGTGTTAGCAGGAGAGTAATGGTCCTTAAAGGTCCCATTAACATGAATACTGTACAGTAGGTCTCTGTGGGCCACAGTGTGATCCTGTAACAGTTTAGTCCCGGTAAGATACTGTACTGTTGTCAGAATAGCTCTGGCAAGGTGTGTGTGTGTGTGTGTGTGTACGCGCAAGTACTGTAGAGTAGATGTTTATGTGCATCCAAATATCCGTGACCTTTCATGGAATTTTTAGAGACAACTGGCCTCAACCCTTTCAGGTTTCAGCCTTTTGTTCTTAAGCCTATTGGTTCGCCGTCCGCTACCTTTTACCCCTGCTGTGGCTTTATCATTATAACAGGAAGACATCTCCAGGGGGGGACACACCCCAGACTTTCAGTCTGGCCTAGACTCAATTTCCATTGTTCTATTGTCCCTACCTGAAACCTATTCAAGATGTACCGCGCTTTCTAATATCACGACTGAACTCTTGACCACTGTTGATGATGTCCGCCATTTATTATGACGTGTACAGATGGGTTAGCCAATCAGATCTCTGGAAGCGTCATATCCGTGTATTGCTTGAATATAAAAATGCGCAACACCAGACTGACTCACTTCTGTTGGATGAACCACTCTGTGATTTATCTGGAAGTCCTTTTGTAATCGTATGCTTTCGAAATAAATTAAACTGAACATTTTTGAGCGAACCTTGGCAAATCCTTTTTACTTTTGATAGCTAGATCAAATGTATTTCTATTACAGACCGACTCTGATCAAGCAAACTTATCGGAATGCAGCAAACAAGTCATGGGGCACTTGTTGCCTGTCTGTAAGTGCACTTTGAATGGTTCTCCCAGGCCTTGTGCCAAAAGGGCAGAAGACCCATTAATGCAGTTGGAGCATCCGTCAGGCCATTGTCAGTCTGTTTGAACAAGAGCAGACATTGACAAATGGTCTTTTCTCCAAACGGCTACCTACAATCAGAGAAACTCTATCTAAAGTTGACTCTGCAACTTTCATAGTTTCGAGTGTTGATTCCACACAGAACCAAGAACCAGTGTAACTTGGGAATTGAGACTGAGAACACGAACACACACGCATAATGAAGTCAATGCCAAGAACGAGAGAACATCCAACTACTGGACTGAATGTACAAGGAACTCTAAATGAACATAAGTCACTCTGGATAAGAGAGTCTGACATGTGACTAAAAAAATAAATACTTAATAGTCATTTAGAAACACTATGTGTCATATTTTGACCTACTTTTCACCTCAAACAGTGATCATTGAAATGAACAGGAAGTTTGCACTCTCCTGTCTAGTCCTTGCACCCTATCTATTGTCCATCCATCAGTGTTATGCACCAACTGACCAGAACAAATTCCTAGTATGTGTAAAAACCTATTTGGCAATAAATCTAATTCTGATTCTGACAAGTCAGATGTTCCCAGTGCGTCCTGTATGTGACTATGCTTACCTGTGTTCACTTCAAAGCCCACTGTATTCGGGCCCACAAAAAACAGCCTAGTGGATTCTGTGATGCACGTCGTGGATATCAAGATTAATGGCATTCTGTGTGAAGGGCATCATGAAATTCATCTGGGAACCGTTCCGTTCTTCTGGCGATGGAAATGTTCCAGCGGTCATGAATCTGTTTGTTTCGGAGACGGGGCATAGATGCGAATGCGCGCGTCATCGAGGGGGGGATGTGCAAATTTTCTGACTGGCACACGTGTACATACATGCGCACACACGCGCAGTCATGTGCGCACACACATACTGTTTATAAGCACATGCAGCACAAAGACTGGGAGAAAAGTGATAGATTTGGCCAAACACAAATTAGATTACTGTGTGAGATGAGAGTGAACACACACACACCCACTACCCACACTGCTGGATACAGTCCACTCTTAAACAGACAGCTTAGTGGGTGAGCATGCAAACACACACACACACACGTGCACACACACACGCGCGCGCACACACACTAGGGCTGGGTATCGATTCGAATTTTCAAGAATCGATTCGATTCCGATTGACAAGGTTCAGAATCGATTATCACGATTCAATTAGATTCGATTCGATTCAATATCGATTCGGTTAGTGTTACTAAAACCAGTTTTTTTTTTTTTTTAACTGTAACCTTAATTACATGACTGCCAAGTTATGCAACACATCAATACTAGGGCTGGGTATCGATACTGATTTCCAAAAATGAATGAATGAATCATTGAATGAATTAATGAACTATTCATTCCTTCATTTATTCATTAAATAAAAGATCGATTTTGGGATTCATGAATCGATTCATAATCATTTGATTCGATTTTTTTTTAAACCAGCCCTAACACACACACACACACAGCCATTGTGATGTGTTGAATTGCTGGGGTAGCCTATTTTCCCCAAGTCTCGTGAGACCATCCTGATCATGCAAGCTCACATTCTGCTACACAGATCAGTCTGGCCAGACTGAACATAAATCAATTTGTGCTCTGATCAAAATTTACTCGGGCCAACCAACATCCTATGAAGAGGAACTTCTCAAACTACTGGCAGCTACGGGCATGGTTTAGGTGTGACGACAATGAGAAGCGATCTATTATAGAGAGACGGTGGTAGGGAGATGGTTCATCCAATCAACTGTCAAGTATTTTTGAAAGTCCTTTTCCAAACTGTTTCCAGCGACAACTGCCCAGATGGTTCAGTGTAACAAATCATCTGGCGCATCAGATCAATTTTCCCCTCCCTGACTTTGCTCTCTGGGATAATGAGCTGGACTCTATCGACCACTTTGCCTCTCCCTATCTGTCTCTATATACACCTCCCCTTCTCTAAATATCTCCCCTTTTCTCTTCCCCTTTTCACCGACCTCTCTCCTGTCACATCATGCCCGTCTCCCTGTAACCTTTGTGTTTGTGACTTTACTCCGTCTGCTCTGCTCCTCTTCTGCCTTCAATACCATCCAGCTTCACCAGATGATCAGGAAACTCCACCACCTCATCCCCCCACTCCTCATTCACTGGGTAAACAGCTTTCTCACCGACAGACCAAAAACAGTAAGTGTGAGCACTGCAACATCTTCATCCACCACCACCAACACCAGAGCCACACAAGGTTGTGTCCTGAGCCCCTTCCTGTTTACCCTCTACACCAATGACGGTGTCAGCCCCTCACCCATCACTACATACTTCAACCGGACTGGACTCGGGTGAGATGCCAACTTGCACCTCAGAGGGCCAGTGACTGGACACTTTTGTTTTTCCTTCCGATCAAGAAGTGAATTTCGCCTACAGTACATTCACTACACTGATGTTTCAGAAAACCCTTATATAAAGAGTTATCGTTATAGTTAACCAAGCTGGACTGTATGGGTGTGAAATCTGCTGAATGTGTTTGTTGGGTGCACGCTTCTGAAGATACTGCAGTCAAGTCTCCATCCCCCATCTCACATAATGGTGCATGAACAATGACATGCAGCTGAATGTAACCAAGACAAAAGAGCTATTCATCATCACTCCCTGTACACAAAGTACAGTCCACAACTCCACCCACAACCTTACCTGCATCGTAATGAAACTGTTGAGATGGTGGAGTGCTACAGAGACCTTGAACTCACCCTGGACCACAAACTGAGCTTTGAGCATGGTAGTGCCCCCAAGGGGTGGCCAGGGGTGGAACAGGCCACCCCTATAAAAGTTCTTGCCACCACGCTTGCCACCCCTCGCAAAATATGTGTATTTTTGAAAAAACAAATGCATGATATTAGCAGCTGGCTGCTTTTGACCAGTGTAATAGATATATTCAAATTAGTGTATTCTCTGCTCACTGTCATAGGAAATCTACACTGTGAATCATTTGTGTTATAAAGTGAACAGCTGTCTCCTGTTTATTGCCCTGACCCTAAATAAATCCTAAATAAATAATTTATGGCAGGAGACCTCACTAGGGGTGCCCTCCTCCCAACTATCTTTGATCTCTGTAAATGTTTACTTCAGCTGCTGACCCTCAGACCTAGCCTATTCACTGATAATTGGTTAATGAAGCTTTGATGCATGTATGGTTACACCCACAGTGTTCATAATGCTCTGTTTCTATGATAATCACTGCTCTTGATGGATTTGCCCTTCTCTAAGAGCCCGACTTTGCAAACTCGTAAACTATTTGGAATAAAAGTAACCAGCTGGGACTTGCAATGATGAATCTTGGCATTCTCAACTACTCTTTTCTTAATTGTTCAGCATCACTGCATCCCCCAGCCTGCTGCTGCTGCCCAGTAATGTTCATGCACACTGCCAGATATAGCCGCATTGTTGTTGTAAAAGTTGTGTCCGCCGGCATCTATTGGCATGTATTCACTGCCAGATTTAGGAGCCTTGTTGTTGTAAAGGTTGTATCTGCCTGCGTCTATTGGCATGTATTCTCCATAACGGCTTGAAGCTTTTGCAAAATTAAAAAATAAACACTCAAAATGGTATACAGTGGCAGCATTTTGTTTCAGGCATAGAAGTTAGAACCTTCAGACTTCGGTTCCTATTCCAGAGGGAATGTATGGGTGTGCATCTCAAGAGTCATTAAGTGGTCTTTGCTCTCCTTATAGTTGCCGTTGTTGTGCTGAAAATAGACTGCCTGCTGAATAATGACTGCCCTGCCCAAAATGAGTGCTGAATATTTCCAAATCTGCCTTAAATGTAGGCTATATTACTATTTACTTTAAACATTAATACTTTTTAGAGTCAGAATAATATTGTGTGATTGTGACCTGAATGTGATATACTGTGCATTAAACATGCTGCCCTGATGAATATAGCATCTTTCTAAGAATAATTGATTACGTCTAGTTATTCCACTCAGACAGAACACAAAAGCATGAGTTGGTGGGGGGGCAGTCATATTTCAGCAAGCACCTGCAGAAATAAGTGTGCCCCCCTGATTCAAGATTGTCACGATGACAAACCTTTCAGGGGCAGTTGTTTTTTGACAGGCCTTGCCGGCCTAACAACACCAACTGACTTTTCAACCGATTTCACTGTCAGACAAATTTTCAATGTCGGAATAAAATCATAAGAGTTTTGCTAGAGTCAGAGTGCACTTCTGTCATCTTTATCATTTGGTGTATAGTTCAGTCTGAGCTGTCTTAAAGTCAGTCTTTTTCTCGTCTTGACATTCCGATAAAACATGTTGAATATTATCATACTTTTGTAGTCTTGTCTCATGCAAATAGTGAAGTTCAATGTTCAAAGTTTTTTTTTTTAGGTTGGCTAAAACGCAGGTGTGAGAGAATCGTGCTGACAACAGAATCATGCTGACAACAGAATCGTGCTGACAACAGAATCGTGCTGACAACAGAATCGTGCTGACAACAGAATCGTGCTGACAACAGAATCGTGCTGACAACAGAATCGTGCTGACAACGCGACGCATAACATTACTCATCTCACCATCTCATGAAACTCGTCACAAACAATCAAAGTCATAGTCAATGATAAGTTACAAAATCTTAAAATGAAGCAAAAAATAGTATTTGTGACATAAATAAATATATAAATAACAGTGTCAATAACATAATTCTGGAGTGAGTCCACTATCATGCTGGCATTCAATAAGGTGCCTTGGCATTATATAAAAATAATAATGCAAGGTATTTAGTACTACCACGGAGTCTTGACTGTCCACATTCTCACCTGGTTCACCTCTCTCTCTGCACTCCACCTGGCTCTCTCCACCCGGCTCTCTTCTCTCCCTCTCTATCATCTCCTCGTCCTGACAATCACATCATATTCATATTCAATGACAAATGGCATAATAGTATAATAAAGGATCAGGATAAGAAGAAACATGGTGAAGTGGATCAGTAAGCAAGTGTACGTAGGCAGATACGTTAGCTGATCTAACGTTAGCTAGCTAAATTAGCCGAATGCCTTGCTAGCTAACTAGCTAACGAATAGCATAAGCTTGTTACTAACACTAATGTTAGCTAGCTTTGACTAACACATGGGATGCCCAAAATGTATAACATTATTTTCAATTCAGTTGAACTAGCTTACCTTAAGGCTAACTTGGAAGCTCCGTGAGCAGTTTAAATAACTAGCTAGGTCCGTTACTATTGAGCTATAAAAGACTGAACCGTGGCCAGTGCGCAATGACATAAAAAATATATATGTATATTTTCGATTTTGGATCACATCCCTGGTCATAGTGTGTACCTATTTAACAATATATGCCAAATATTTTTCAAAATTTCCGTTTAGTCGTGATTTTTTTCTTCCTCTCGAGTGCTTAGGCCTACAGCAACGCAAGAGCGTAAACCAATAATCTCACAACATCCACCTGTCAATCAAAAGGTCAACTTTTTGACGGTCGGAGCGCGCTAGTCATCTTTATCATTTGGTGTAGGCCTATGTGTCAGTCTGAGCTGTCTTTAAGTCAGTCTTTATCTCGTCTTGACATTCCGATAAAACATGTTAAATATTATCATACTTTTGTAGTCTTGTCTCATGCAAATAGTGAAGTTCAATGACGTAAACATTGTCAACAACCAGGTGTGCTCTCTTCAGCACCAAACAGCAAGCCTGGTAGAGATGTTTTGTACCAGAGGGGAGAAGGGAAAAAGTGGACAGAAATTGCTTCAGCAAAATATAGTCTTACAAATGTGACCACCACTGGAGGTTAACGCTAGAGTTCCTCCAGCGGTATTCCGCCAGAAAAAGCTTGCAGCGTTCCCCCAGCGGGCCACCCAGTGACCGCTGAAAGCCGATATCGGCAGCGGCAGATTGCTGGCTGGGTCCCATCACCAAGCACCTCCTTTTGTCCTTTTGGTCCTGGAGGTTTGGTCCTGATGTAGGGCAATGTTTTTTTTATTTTTTATATAGATTATGAAGAAAGTGTAAATTGTAAGCTTTCAAACGATGTGCCATAGGTACATTGAAATCTGCAAATATTTGAAGAAGATATGCTTCTGTGACTGTTGGTACACCTGAAATCACTAAGCAGAGAAAAAGGGCTTTAAAGATTCGGAACTGTTCACACTTCTCACAGGACACTTTTGACGACAAAATATGACTATTTAGTGATCCTAAAACTGTTGTTTGTTATATTGAGTGGGTTCGGTCCATATACAAAGTTTATTTGTCATTTCAATTCGTAGTTACATAAGGAGCATAGGTAGGTTTGGTGAGTAGCCTATTAAATATGCTGCATGTCTAATAACCTCCGCCATCTCAGCCACCGCCCTTTCTCAGTGGTTGTCTTCTTGCCATATCTCATCTTGCCATCTTCATCTGACCGCCCATGTCTGCTGCTGTATACTGTATTAACAGTCCTAACTTGACTGACTTGACTTAATACCTCATAATGCACATGTCCTTTGTGTATTTGGCTTCACCGTTAAGCATTGATTAAAGACACACTGATTGAAATTGTTTTTCTTCAAATGTGATTGTAGGTTTACTACTTTGTGTTATTTCTGCTAAAGCCATAGACATACAGATCCCCGCTCCATCTCCACAGTCTGAGGATCAGGCTGACCCTGTCGCGGACGAAGACAAGGATTTGCACTGGCAGTCCTTCCTACCCCCAAGGCCTGAGGTAAATTCATCATTCAAGATTCAAGAGATGTATTTGTCCCATCCATATTTAATGTTCTAATTCATTTAATGCCCACTTAACTGATAATAATTAAATTAACTATTAATGTAATAACATATTCTCTTGCTTTCTCTCTCTCTCTCTATTTCTCCTGTAGCTGCTGCTTCCAGAGAGTGGGTGATCAGCTCTCACCAAGGAGCAGCAGCAGTGGATCAGTTGGGTGCTGTTTCTCAGGTGCAGCACGAGGAGGTCAATCAGTCACCCGCATCCCCCGTGCCCTTCATCGCATGTCAGCTGTTCCTCTGGATGCCAACCCGTATGTGGGCACTGGGCGTGCCACCAGACATGCTAGCGCCCCCCCTCCCCTTGATTCGACTCTACTGTTTTGATTCACCCCCAGACCATCAGACTGTTGTACACCTGAGTTGTGTGTACTTTTATATGCCATCTATATAGAGTATAAATATACCTTATGTCCATGGTGTATCTGAGTATTTATATGTCTAGTCTCTAGTGTCCATCTCCATAATTTATCATATCCTGCCCATAGTGTACACACTGTCCTCAGTGTATTAAATATTGTCTGTCAAATATGCTGCTTTTAATTTTTACAGTATAATGTCAGTTATACTGTTTTGAATGTCCTTTACCTGTTTGTATGGGTAGCCCATGTGTAGGCTATACTGTTTTATTACAGTATAGCCTACACATGTACTACTGTACGTGCACTAGTGTTATTACACGCATTGGCATAACGTATAGCATTAGTGGGACGAGGGGGGGGGGGCTGCACGGCACCGTCGTGCTGAGTAAGGACTGCTAGCAACCGCTTGGTGGCCCGCTGATTAACCGATGAGCAAGAACGAAGTGGAGCCACCTCTGGAGGATCGCCAAATTGGTCTTCAGCGCGCCGCTGGCTGCCAACACACGATCTGCTAGCTGGGGATGTATCTGCATGGTGTGGGGGTATGGTGATAACTCTGTGATAACGTTTCAGAATGCCCAGGAAAGGATTAGAGCTCGGGAGGCGGACGTACTAATGGGGATGTCCCTCTTGGGAGGGACAGTCAGCGCTCCTTTGAGGGGTGAGTTTCACTCGGCTGCATAAGTGTACTTGGGTGTCCTTGCTCCTGTGTTCATGTTGTGTTTTTCTTTGTTGTTCTTGTCCAGTGTTTTATTTTGTGTCCTCCCCCAGTAGTATCTTTGCCCCCTTGCATTACAGATTATCTGAATCCCAATCTGAGTGCGCAAACCACCCTTGCGGCCCCTCGCACTTGCGGCCTGAGGCCTGAGCACTTCATTGACGTCAGCTGGAAGGGCCAGAGGGTGCAGGGCCGTGAATTAAATGGGACAGCACTTCCAGCGGCGTGCCAACGATTCCCAAGCCAGTTTAGCTCAATGCCCCTCCCACTTCGTTTTCATTGGCTGTCGCGTCCCTCCGACGCGCTCCTCAGCTCGGCTCTGCAAATTGACCAACTGACGTCTGTTTTAATTTAATAATAATTTAAACTGTAGGCCTATGTTGTTTGGGATATGTTTGCAGCATGTGGATTTCAAGATAAATGTTGTGTTATCGGCAAATGTCATCATTTATGTGTGATGCACTCGGATCATGACTCGGATGCACTGAAGCACTGTGTCACATGAGACGCGGTGGACTGTGGTTATTTTCTGCTCCTAAATCCGTGAAATTGCGGACTTTCGGTAAGTGCGGTTAAAGTGTGCAAAATGGCGGCAGTGGCGCACTTGTGGACCTAGCAATTCCGTTTTGGGACTACCCTGAGCCCTTGTGGACTTAGCGGGAACGCACATGTAAGGCCACAAGGCCGCGAGTGCTCTGCACTTTCGCCTAAGTGCGCGATTTGGGATTCAGCTAGTGTTCCTTTGCTTTTCTGCCTCCTGTTGCTTTCTCTGTGTTTGCGTTTCGGGGTCAGTTAAGCCCTCGCTCCCTGCCTTGTCTGTCTTCACCTTTGCCTCCTGCTGATTAGCACACCTGCACCTCGTCAGCTTTCCTCTCAATCAATCAATCAATCAAAGCTTTATTTGTATAGCGCATTTCATACCCAGAGGCAACACAATGCGCTTTTTCCTCTGTTCCTTTGTTGCTTTGTTGGGTCCATTGTTTGTGTTTCACAGTGTGTTATCTGTGTTCCTGTTGTTATTTTGGATTAAACCTTCACTGCACCGACGCCGACGCATTTGGGTCCCACCTCGCTGCTTACACTCTTAGCCGTGACATGTCCACAAGTTAGCTTTCTCTGAGCCAGTAGGAGAAAACAACCATCTCAATGAAATAATCCCATCAACACATATATTTTTCATGTTTCTCTCAATGTCCCTGACTGTTGGGGAGGGGAGGAGGGGCAGAGGAAGGGGGTGTCTGTTTCTGTATGCTGTGGAAAGTAGATTGTTCCAATTAGAAAAGGGGTCTGTGAGGCGTCCAGGCTCATGAATTATGTTGATATGGAATCGTGAAAAGATCAAAATGGCCCTGATGGCACCCATACAAAGCACAGAGCCTGGCACGTGCAGCCGAACAGTGTTACCGCTCCATTATGGAATGTGAATCTACGTCTAAATGAAATGTTAATCACATTTGATTTCCATATATTCCCAGGCCCTTTAATTTCTCAAAATAATACCTGTTTTGTCACAGTGTCAAGTTTCCTGAAGCGTATTTGTTTTCTTTGCAGGTACCTGAGCAGAAATGATAAACACAATCCAAATTATTTTTAATTCACATTCAACTCATATTTTAATTTAGTCAATTTAGTCACTTTTTTGTGTAGGGGAGAACGTGGGTAAGCGGAGGAAAAGAAATGTTAAATTACGTTTGGGTGAAAATGCAGAAAAGAGAGGCAAAATAGAGAAAAGAGAAAGAGAGTGGGATATGTAAACGATTTTGCCAACCCTCGAGGAAGGTGTCACTGGCTCTGCACGCTCCCTGTTTGCATCCTATCTGATGGACCACTCCTACCTGGTGACATGGAGAAGGTCGATGTCGGAACCACATAGTCTGACTACAGGGGTTCTACAACCTCTACACTACATCTCCGGGTTCTGTCATTCACTTGCATGGCTTCTCCTATCACTGCAATGCTGATGACACCCAACTGGTCCTGTCATTTCCCCTTTCTGACACAAGTGGAGGCACGCGTCGCATACTGTAGCTGCGTGCTTGGCTGACATCTCGAAGTGGAGTGGATGGGGACACACCACCTCAAGCTCAACCTGGACAAGACTGAACTGCTGTTCCTCTCGGGGAAGGGCTGCCCGCACTACGACCTGGCCATCACCATTGATGACACAGTGGTGATGCCCACTTGGACTGCGAGGAATCTGGGTGTGACTCTAGATGACCAACTCGTTTTCCATCATTTTTAGTTTGCCATTCTTGCACTTTGCCTTCAGCACTAGGTTAGTCTAGTAATCTTAGTCACTTGTTTCAGAAAGGAGATGCACTTGTGAGTTCTGGCAAGTAGTAGTACATTGGCTTTTCCTACGCTAAATGCAATTATTGTAAGTTGGATTAATTACATAAAAGCGCCAGCTAAATAACTGCAATGTAATGCAATATACCTGGCACCTATAGCACAGGGAAATCTAGTCTCTCTTTCTCGAGAAAGTGTGTGTCTGTGTGTTGTAACCTCCCAGACTGCAGATTAACTAGGCAAGTTAAGATAGCTAGCTAATGTTAGCTAGTGCTAACGTTCGCTGTCTCTGCGGTTTTTCCAAAACCGACCGCTGTCGTCATCAGAACAGCCTTTTACAGCCTGCGCTCTAGCTCAAAAAGTTATACTTTTTTCAACTGCCAAAACAGCCTAGAGCTCACGGCGCTATAGCGCTAAAAAGCGCTTGGAACAAAGTTCTCGTCTCTATAGCGCCCTAGAGCTCATTACCCATTGTAAACAATGAGAAAACAGCGCCCTAAGTCATCCAGGTTAAAGATTCCCATCTACTTCTACCACAGCATTGTCGAGAGTATCCTGACTGGAAGCATCACAGCCTGGTACGGCAACACCGCTGCCCACGACAGGCATGCCACCCAGAGGGTGGTGAAGACAACGCAGAAGATCATCAGTGTGGAGCTCCCAGCCACCGAGGATCTCTACAGCCAACATTGCCGCAGGAAACTCCCATCTCCATCACAAAAGACACTAACCACCCCAGCTACCACGTGTTCGCACCATCTCGCCGGAGAGACGGAAGATGGCCGAGCATCGGGGCCGCGAAGAAGAGGTTCTTTCCTGACGTGGTCTGCGAGCTCAGCAGCCAACAGCTGCAGTTGACTGACACTGAAGACACCCCCTTGTCAGGCCCCCCCACAACCCTTTATCTTCCCCCACCACCCCTCAGCCTGGACAGTTAACCCCCACCTCCCTGACCCTCAATCCCACTCCCATGCCCTTGCTGACACCCCCCCCTAACCCCCCATTGGCCTACCACCCTACCCTAGATAGATGAGGATGATACTGATAGACTGGATAGTATAGTAAATCGCCATTTTGGGAACCTTACAATGTCTAGCTGAGTACCTAGGACTAGAATGAGGAACTGATTAGTACTGATAAGGTACTGTAAGGTTCAAGCAATTACAGGAATTCCAATGTACCTGTACCCATACTTGTTACACATGGCAAATAAACATTCTATTCTAAGTACCTGGGTCTTTGTCAGCCCTGTATTTGCGAGCAAGCGGAAGAATAGAGATGTGAAGATTTGGAGCTGTGTTTGGGGGCTCAGATTATTGGGGAGTGTACTTAGTTGCAAACCCTCAAGATGAATATTGTGTTCTCTTTATCTCTCTATTTCTGTCTCTCTGTATTTGTCTCCCTGTGGGTCTCTCTCTCATTGTAAATAGCATTTGATTTTTATTAACTGTCTATATCCTCATTTCTTTCTTCTTTATAAGGCTTCATTTATTTTATGGTCTCTCTACAGATGTTCCAGTTTATTGTTATTAACTATTTTTGCTCTCCACCCCCCTCTCTCCACTCTCTCCCTCTCTCCATCTCTCTCCCTCTCTCTCTCTCCCTCTCTCTCTATCTCTCCATCTCTCTCTATCTCTCTCGTCAGACTTTACCAACAACTCTGAGTCCTGCCAAGTCCAGAAATACTCTGACGATACGTCTATAGCTGCGTGTGAGGGATGAGCAGGAGCGGGAGTACAGAGACCTGACGGGAGCCTTCTGCGACTGTAGCGAGAACAACGGCCTGCTCCTAAACACCACCAAGGTGTCCAAGGAGATGGTCATTGACTTTTGTAGGTCTAAGCCACCTCTGGTGCCTGTTAACATCCGGGGCAAGGACATAGAGGTGGTGCAGACCTACAAGTTCCTGGGTGTGCATCTGGACGACAAGCTGGACTGGTCTGCTAGCATAGATGCACTCTACAGGAAGGGACAGAGCAGGCTGTTTTTCCTGTGGAGACTTAGGTCCTTTGATGTCTGCAAGGAGATGCTGCTTATGTTCTACCAGTCAGTAATGGCGAGTGTCCTCTTCTATGCTGCCGTCTGCTGGGGAGGCAACGTGGCGAAGAC
The DNA here is from genome assembly GCF_949987555.1 of Borostomias antarcticus. NCBI lineage: Eukaryota > Metazoa > Chordata > Actinopteri > Stomiiformes > Stomiidae > Borostomias > Borostomias antarcticus. Next base: position 6,556,344 of record NC_140253.1, read on the forward strand.
ACTGGGCGGCTGGACAAACTGGTCAGAAAGGCGGGTTCAGTGGTGGGGCGGAGTCTGGATTCACACGGGACTGTGGTGGAGAGATGGACGCAGAGCAAGTTCCTGGCCATCAGAGACAACATCAACCACCCTCTTCACCACGTCCTGGCTGACCAGACAGAGACAACATCAACCACCCTCTTCACCACGTCCTGGCTGACCAGACAGAGACAACATCAACCACCCTCTTCACCACGTCCTGGCTGACCAGACCAGAGACAACATCAACCACCCTCTTCACCATGTCCTGGCTGACCAGACAGAGACAACATCAACCACCCTCTTCACCACGTCCTGGCTGACCAGACAGAGACAACATCAACCACCCTCTTCACCACGTCCTGGCTGACCAGACAGAGACAACATCAACCACCCTCTTCACCACGTCCTGGCTGACCAGACCAGCAGCCGACGTGAGGGGCGCTTCATCACGCTGAGATCGAGGACTGAGCGCCACAGGCGGTCCTTCATCCCAGCTGCCATCAGACTGTTTAATGGACTATGATCATGTGCAACAGGCCACAGTGTGCTTTTTTTAGTCTGCTTCTAAATAATAGCCACATATTTATTATATTTATAGTACTTTTACAAAGCTCTTACCACTCATTTTAAGCTCACACCTTGCGGTGATTTTATACCGATTTAACATGGATGCTTACAATTTTTTGTGATTCGATTTATTCTGTACATTGTCTTTATGTATGTATGCCCTGTGACAGAGTGGCGAGACACCCGAATTTCCCCAAGGGGATTAATAAAGTATTTATCTATCTATCATCTCTATCTAGCTTTCCCGCTCTCTCTATCTCTCTTTCTCTCTCTCTCTCTCTCTCTCCCTCCCTCTCTCTCTCTCTCTCTCTGTCTTATCGCTGTGCCGTGCCCTCGGCTGTCATATCTCTGTGGGCTTTGATGGTTGCCAAGACAGCCGCGATGATTGACAGCCGGGGCTGATTTCCACACGCTAATCGTGACAACATCGCCGCTCAGCCGATTTCATTTCACATCACATCAGGGCAGACATATTGGGAAGTGAAAAGCACCAGCGAGACATTTACCTCCTGATCTCTTATCTCTTACATGCCACCTGATTAATAATACCTTTCACCTCAATAATACCTGCACCGTGCTGCTCAGACTGTCAAAAGTAGTTTAAGGAACAAAGGATTTACAGTAAGTACGGCTATTATTATTTTTTTATTTTTATTTTTTTACATGATCGCCATTGACTGATACTGTAACTGACAGGAATTCACTGACATCCTCTCAAAAGTGCCGCTGTTCGGGAGTCGACAGCGCATCTACATTCCCCTGCAATACTGTTTGACTCTTGGAACCTTGGAACCCAAAGCAAGTCTGCGGTCGGCCAATAAATGTCACAGCCATTTCTCCCTCTGCCAGCTTGCCTACTGGGGCTTCTAACACATATTATGCCTCCGTGGGCACAGAAGATCCTGAGCCAAGATACGCTGTGTGTGCAGTGTACGCGTGCCCTTCTGCCTTACAGACCCCTCAAGAGGTTAGTGTCAGCCTCATATCCACTCTGATCAGCGTAGGCATCCCTAAACAAACACCTAGGAATCGAAAGGGCATTGTTGATTTACAACGTATCAGTATAATTCCAGAACTGACAAAAGGAGTTGGCAAATGATGGAATTCCGTTTTTTTTTTTTACGGAGACCATAAAACACTCTCCAAACCCCGGCTGCCCACGAGTACAGCATGCCGCCTGCGGTCTGGCAAGGGGGGGTGACATGAGGGTAAGTACTGACGTGGGGGCGAGTGCACGTCTGACCCCGTTATACACCTACAGGCCAACACACATCGTATAAGCAGACCCCTTTTTTTTTCCTCTTACTCTCCTCTCACTGTCCTCGCTTATTCAGTGACACATTAAGCATTCAAATTGACCTGACAGCTTTTCTCCCAAAACTCTCTCAAAACAAGAAAACAACTGGCAAATAAATGTACAGGCTGCTGCGCCTTTGGGGCCAAATAGCAAGAGACGCCACTGCTCTAATTCTGACACTAAACAGTACAGTGGCAATATTCAGAAGGGACAAAACGACGAAAATGGCACAGTGATTCGCCTGGCAGTTCTGTCATCTTTGACATTTTCTTTTTTCCACCTTGTTATCTGCAGTCTTCTGTTGACATTGCCAAAGCCTCATGTGCCAGGCAGGAACAGGCGAAGGAGGCGCTAAAAATAGTCTCCTCGCACAGTGCCCGTATGCCTGAAATGAGTGAGCACGTTTTTAATATCTGAACATTAATTATTCATGAGATTAATCACTTTTTTTTTCTTTTTTTTTAGCTAGCTGCATCGTTTTAAAATCTCTCAGCCGAACTCCCCCCTTGGAAAATTGTTTTTGATTTATTTTTCGGCCTCGTATTAGGCTCTTTCCAATTAAATGAGCTTTATTGACATGAAGTAGGCAGTGTAAATACTGCTAAGGTTGAAGAGTTCTGTAATCCAAAAGAAATATTTGATGAAATTGTGCTCCCTCTCTCAAACATTCCTCAGACGTTTCCGTGTTATCTTCCTTTTCCCCTGCCTCATTTCCACTCCCTCTTCTCTGCTGATGTATTTCATTAACTGATGGTGCAATCAGAAGCTAGCAACACAAGACAGCTAATCTATTTTGCACACTGCCTACTGTAATGAGTTAATCAGGGGTTTGCTTGCTTTGTTAGTTATGTTGATTATCCCACTGCAATTAATCAATGTTAATTGCAGCGGTGACACACGTTCCAAAATGTTTACAGCAAATTTTTATACTTGGCTGTTCCATCTCCCTAGCAGTGCGAAGTATCACCACTTCCTGTCAAGTCAAAATACAGTGTTTGAGATTCAGTTACTGCCCATTAAGTCAACTGCAATTCTGATCGACAGGAAGTCAATGTGAAAGGAATTAGCAGGTCCTGGGTCAAAAACCTGCAGGCCAGTTAACTCTGTTGATTTGACAGCGCTGAGGTCAGCGCTCCGAGGGGTATGAGAGAAGAAATGAAGGAGCCGGAAAGAGGTGGAGGTGGGGGTTCCCCTCGGGTGATTGATCCAGGATCAGCTTATCCCGCCCACAGCCAGAGACTTATCTGAGTGACTTGGGGCGACTCCGTGCAACTTTTGGACTTGGAGCAGCTTACTAGCAGAAGGCTACTTTCCAGTAGGAGTGGGGCTGGAACAAGGACTAGGAGGATAACCCAAGAGAGAAGGTGGGGGCTTGGAGGGACACAGGGGAAGCAGTCAAGATGGACACCCACTGTCGTGAGGACAGGGACAAATTATTTTTCATCTCAAAGTCGTACTTAGTGACCACATTTTTAAAGCCAGACTATTCAAAATATTGTATAATGTATAATAATCGCTATATGTTTCAGATCTTGGCCCAAGTTGGTGTTTCTAGTGTTTTTGGGGTTCACACTACACTGCAAGTCTTGATGCGTTCATATGTCTCATGTAAAGCACTTTGAATTGCCTCGTTGCTGAAATGTGCTATACAAATAAACTTGCCTTGCCTTGCCTTACCCAGGTGAGGGCACATCGTCAGGAAAACCCCCTGGGTCTTCGTCATAGCGGATCGGCTCGCTGTCTGTTAGGCCCCCGTTGTTGAATTTGTTGCATCTTGGGCTTCCCATCCAGACTCGATGCCTTCTGAATCTATTCTGGGAGCAGACAAAGCGACCTCGCCGCAATGGGTATGAGGGCTGGGAGAGTCATTTAAGATTTTCTACAAACAGCTCTCGCATTCATGCCAAAGATCTGGGACGAAAGGACACCCCCCCTTCTCCCTCCCTTTTCGACCGGGGCTTACTCTCGCAAAGCTGTCTCATTCAGCGACACTTCAAATGACCATGCCTGCCTTGAGGGCCATCCCTGCCAGAGGGCCACGGAGTCGTCTGCTGCTGCAACACGGGGAAAACTAACTGACTAACTGAGCCTGACTAACTCCCACAGGGCTGAGCTGTCCTCGCTGCATTTGGTGGACTCTGCTCCACTCTGCTCCCAGACTGCCTTGATTCTTTGTGTTTTGAGAAAAAGAGAGGAGGTGTGGGATGGGGGGACAGCTAACACCAATGAGCATTGTGGAACTACATTTAAAATTATTCCGTCAGTGTCTACTCGACATCCCCCCCCCCCTCCGACCTTGATTTTCCTAAATATCTGTACACATATATTACATTACATTACAGTCATTTAGCAGACGCTTTTATCCAAAGCGACTGACAATAATTGCATTTAACGTAGGAAGAGCCAATGTACTACTACTTGCCAGAACTCATAAGTGCATCTTCCCTCTAAAACAAGTGACTAAGAGCATAATCTAGTGCTGAAGGCAAAGTGCAAGAATAGCAATCTAAAATACAGTGCAATATAATATAATACAAGAAAATACAATAAGTGCTTAGGAGGGAGGATTGTTGTAGTACTTCTTGAAGAGATGAGTTTTGAGCCTGCGACGAAAGATGGGCAGCGACTCTGCTGTCCTGACATCAGTGGGCAGTTCGTTCCACCAACCAGTCACCCCGAGGTAGCAGAGCGTAGCGGTCGGGAGGGGGTGTAGGTGTATATGCTGTCATGTTTACAAAATGTGGATTACAAAAGGAGTTGGCCACATAGCTTTGTCCTTTTTATGCTCAAACACCCCCTATAAGCACAAAAGCGACATCTTTGAATGTTGGTACACAGTTGTAGTCAGGTGTGAATGGTCCAGTCTCTCTCCTCCGGCCAAATGGAGGCATTTGTATAATGGCCCTATTAGCGCATTGAGACAATGAATGCAAGATAGAAAGTCATTTGAAGACTATTTCCGAATGTCCATCCATACTAATGTAGAATGTACAATATAGTACACCAGATGTAGTATACCACATCAACATTTTCTGTATTATGTTCTGGCGTACTATATAGTATGTACTACACATTCCTGAATTTACCCTCAAAATCTAGTATGCATTGAGAGGATACTATTCCCGAAACAAAACGGCGATTTGAGTGAAATGTTGCGGTACGTCACCGTGTAGTTTCCAGTCAATAATTTTTCAACAAAGATGGTGGAAGTTGAGAAGACAGTAACTTGGCAACCTAGCTTAAATGTTCGTGGACATAGTAGATAAAACTGTCGGTGGAAAAAATATTTTTTAAAGCTAACTATAGGCCGTTTTGTGCTTATGTGTGTCGTATTTATTCAGTGTGAGTAATTTACGACTGAGCTAGCTAACTAGCATTACCTCAATTGTCCCAGTTGCTGGTTAGCGATGAGAGGTGGAACCCAGCCCAGCAGATAACCCTCCGTCGCGGGATGGGGAGGCTAGTTGGCTGGGATCCTGCCTCTCATAGTTAACCAGCAACTGGACAGTACCAGGCAGCCTATGTTATGTCTAAACACAACAGTTTATTCCCCCAAAAGACGTCTGTTTACGTTAGCTAATGTATGCACAAGCTTCTCACCACCCCCAATAATAATAATAATGAGAAGCACAAGCTAAGTGCAAAAAAGCAGAGAAGCACAGAGTGCAAAAAAGTCCTGCTAATGGAGAGAATGGACGAGAGTGTTGCAGCTGGTGCTAAACGAGGCAAAGGAAGAACATTTTGTGAATTGGGGACATGTTCCCACAGTTAAACCAAGGAGAACTTGATTGTTGATGTTTTGTATCTTTGTCTATTTTATTGTCTTTTTTATCCTGTACGGTGACCTTGAGTGACCTGAAAGGCGCCTTATAATTAAAATGTATTATTATTATTATTATTATTAGAACTGTATAACCTGCCAGCAATATGTTTGTGGGAGCTGCTCACAGAAACCTCAGAAGCTGTGTGTTGACTGTTGACACAAAAGAATGAATTGGCAACAATCTGCACTTATTTCTTCATTATAGATTGTTGAGAACACAATGTCCCCATGATTAGCTGATAGATAGATAGATAGATAGATAGATAGATAGATAGATAGATAGATAGATAGATAGATAGATAGATAGATAGATAGATAGATAGATAGATAGATAGATTGATTGATTGATTGATTGACTATTATTTATCCCAATGGAAAATTGTTGAAATGTGCTATAAGGGATGGAGATTGATGGGCCGTTAATGAGTTCATGAGAACAAGGACTCGATGGCCAAGACCTGACGCCCATGAGCGTGTGCCTTAGTGGTTACTGGTAAGAAAACAGCTCCACGCTTAATGGTGGTATTGATTGATGAAGAACAGAGACAGGGAGAACAGTGTTTGACACTCAAGCATACTGCACACACACACACACACACACGCACACACACCATCATTCTACATCCAGCCCTGGAAACAATAAAAAGATGAAAAATAAAACTACACAAGTCACATCCAAGAGGTCATGTCAATTATTCAGCAAGCCTGGTTTTCCCATTATGCATATTCAAATAAGCCTTCATCAATTATGCATATGAGTTATTAGGTTATTAGGCAGGCATATCAGCAAGGAAGGGAGAATTTAGCTTAGGGTTTAATATAGATATACTGTACTGTAGCTTTAACTTCAACAAATCCCCAAACTGCCCAGCAATGTCAGGAAACATAGCCCTACTCTGCCTCATGTAAAAAAAAAATATATATTGTAAAAAAAAAATATATATTTTAAAAGATCCTATCAAGTTGTTTCTAGAATACATTTTGGGTCTTGGAACAAACTTGTCAAATACAGTACAGTAGCTGGCATTCCAAAACCCACACCATTAAGACACATGATGTGAGGTGAACTCGCATCTTCTAACATGTCACCAAGTGTCAAGTGCCAATGACATCCCCCATATGCTTCCATCTTGGCATCAAATCTCTATTTTGGGACTGGAACTACCGTACATATTGAACCAGTGTTAAGGGCTTGTGTCGCGAACCGGCTCATGGACTGTGTCAAACAAGGAGACCAAACAAAGGGAATTGCATCAGCTCTTTTTTGGTGGTTGGAACCGGGTACTCGTCGATGGCCTGTACCTTACCATGCACGGGTCGAACGTGACCCCGCCCCACCACCTTACCGCCCATGTCAATTTCCTTACGTTCGGCTCACTGAGCCAATTGGATTTTAGTAAACCGATCCAACAAGTCCGCAGATGGACTACGGATTAAATCCTCCACACTGGCAGCCATAATGTGCCACCCAAGGCAACACGCTACCCCACGGACAAAACAGAGACAAACATTAAAGGATGGGCACTACGGACCTTCCCTTATCCTCAGTTACCTCCCCACAGCCCTAGTCTTCATGCAGCTACTTGCGGTGGGTATTAATGCACCAGTAACCATTGGCACGGAAAAGGTGACCAGCACGCTGGCAGCCTGCCGAGCCAGGGACATGCCCCCGAGACGACTGCATTGGCCACAACGCTAACGGTACCCACGCACAATGGCCACCTACCCACGGGATGATGGACTACATCTCCAGGTGGGCCCCAACTCCCAGCTTCCACTGAACAAGAAACCGCAAAAAAGAAAGAGCACGGCCGAAGCTAAGCGTTCCCATGCAAATAAAGCACTCGACCCAAACTAAAAGAGTAACATAACCAAACAGAAGCCCCCAACCAAAGAGCCTCCAGCACAAAACCAAACAAAACCCAGGCCTGCTCCTCCCACAATCAGGTTGGAGGACCCCGGAGACCCCACACTTTGTCACGAATCGGCTCTTGGGCCGTGACAAAAAAGGAGACCAAACAAAGGGAATTTACAAACAGCAATTCTAATTTTTAACCAAATAAATAAACTGAACTGAACAATGGAACGTATACAGGCAGAGGCGTTCTCCTCAAACGAAGAGCAGGGAACCGGTTATAGCTCCTGGCCAGAGCGCACAGGCGCTCCGCGTCAGTGGTAATGACACTCCCAGCTCCGCCCACCGCCACCACTCTGCAGGGAGAGAAACACGTGCGCGCACACACACACACACACACACACACACACACACACACACACACACACACAGGAGGCAGGCAGAGCGGGAGGGTCGTAACACTTGATTCGAACCCATGCTCTCCAGCTTGTGAGAAGGACGCGATAACAGTTGCGCCAAAAGGAGCATCCCTCTTGGAGGGACTGTTAGCGCTCCTTTGAGGAGTGAGTTTAACCAGCCACTCGCTACCACTACCTAAGACACTGTCACTCGGTTACACAGTATACAGTGTATTTTATATATATATATATATATATATATATATATATATATGTAGACATGGAAGTTCCAATCCCAAAATAGAGATGTATATATAGTACCCAGTATAATGTATGTTCTCCACTATGGGTTCTAATCCCCTCAGGTTTGTCATTTAGGAGGTTGCATGTCGCCCTGTGTTTAAGGGGGAGGTTAATTCGTGCTGACATCACGTAGATGTTGTCTCATGCAGCGGAGAGGCACTCCAGCCGTGCCGCAGCCCCCGACGACAACAACCTTTTATTCTTAGACAAAAGCCCCTGGTGCTGTTTTGCTCTCTGAGAGAAAGGGGGAAGACACGCAATACACACAGACTCAGGAGCACACGGATACACGCACGTTCACACACACGCGCGCACATACGTGCACACATACTTTGACACGGAGGCATGCGCAGTACACGTTCCCGTTTCATACCGCTCTCTTAGAAGGGTGCACAAACATGCGCGCTCTCTCGCTCTCTCTCTCTCTCACACACACACACACACACACACACACACACACACACACACACACACACACACTCTACCCTCTTTGTCTTTGACACCTTCCCCTTGTCTGACTTCCTCCTCTGCTCTCCCCTCACACTCCCTCTCTCTATTTTTCCAACACAAGCCTCCATGTTTCCATCAAACCTGACCCTGCCCCCCCCCCCCCCCCCCCCATCAATGTAAATAAAGCAGATTTCCTGCCTGGCTGCTCTAATAAGCTCATGTGATCCCTCTACACGACGTCTGATGGAGCACACTGAGCCAAGAAACTCACTGCCCTCTAAAAGGAACACAGGGAAATAGACGCGGGCCTTCAGCAAAAGCTGTCAGAGGCTGTCAGATACAGTTATAACTTATAACACAGTTATATCCGCTGTTATAACCGTGTGGGGAGGACATTTCGGTGATTTCATTTCAGCTAGAAGACGCCAATCCCTTTGAAATGCCTATGAGGCCCTACCGAGTTCTGGACGGGATTGGCCAGGAAATGTACAAGCACCTGTGCAAATAGGCAGCCCTGATCTCGGGGCTTTACTGCTAGATATGCGCTGGCCTCCCATTTAATCTGGGGATAACCAGCCACTCCCCATCCTAGCTCACAGATGGCCAGACAGAACGGAACGGAACCTCTTCTGAGCCACCCCCTTCAATGTATTTATTTACTCTTGTTTGGTAGCCAACCACACCCTCGTTACTGTGGAGTATCCGTCGCGCGACCCCTGCGAGAGCCGGCCACCTGACTCTCTCAAGCCCTGCGGCCGTGACCCCCCCGACAGCAGACGGGCATCGCCTTCGAGCGACGAGCCCTCGAGCCGAGATTAAACTAGCCACCCTCCTCAGGGAGCGGCGGGCTGATACGCAACTCCAGTGCCGGGGCGATACGCCGGTCATACGCAGATCTGTCGAGACCTGGTCCCCCCCCGGTGGGCAGCTCTGCCGGAAAACACGATTCGATTGACCGCAATGCCACGACAGACACCCTCCGTCCCTTCCATTCATTATCACCAACTTGCACACTGCTAAGGGTGTGACCTCTCTCTAAGCGCACTTGTCACTCATCGACGGAGCTCGAAACATGACACAGACACAACTATTCATTCATTCATTCATTCATTCATTCAAACCTTTGTTTATACTCAAAAACACATTGAGGTTATCCTCATTTACAAGTGCGTTGAGTGATAGAAAATTTTAAAAGTCCATATTCAGGAAGTGTGACTATTTTTAAAATATCTTGGAGCTGGTTCCAAGAACTGGATGATATTCATTAAGAGAATAGATTGTGGGAGTTGTGGGTAAACAGGGGTTGGCCTGAAGGCCATGGGCTTTGTGATAAATGTAGATTGATTTAACTGAAATCTGTAAAGAGCTCTTACGTTTAGTGCACACGCTGTTTTTGTGAATATGTCTACACATCTATAGGCGATATATGTGTCGTGTGTGTACAGTGTGCGTGTGTGTGTGTGTGTGTGTGTGTGTGTGTGTGCATTTCACACAAGTGTGTGTGTCCATCTGAATATCATCCAGTTCGTAAGCTCTGCCTTTAAATAGATGTGTTGGAATGCACCGCCCTGTACACATTTTTTTCTCTCCAAACGTAGATAAATCGTTCTGCATCAGAGGCGATTCGACGACCTACGCCGACGCGTTCGGTTGACCTCGCCAGAGGCTCCGGGGCCCGGCGCCAGCTCAACGAGCTCATGCGTGCACTTCAATCCTGGCCACCGGCCGTCTGCGAGCAGCCCTGCAGGGAACACGCCAGTTCATATCTCAAAGTAAAAGCAATCTACCCCGTACGAGTGGGCTGGAAGGTGACCATCTAACGCGGAAACGTGGGCAGCCATCTACCGTGGGAGGGGAAGAGAAGGTTTGGAACAGAGAATTTGCCTTTGAATGAAGCAGAGCAACACGGCGCAGATGGGTTGCGAGAGAGAGGGGGGAGGAGAGAGAAAGAGAGAGAGAGAGAGAGGGGGGGGGGGAGAGAGGTGGACGAAAGGACACGGAGAGAGGGATGCCAAGCGAGAGCTACATGGATACTGTAGTTGAGCAGGGCCACAGGATCCCCGAGGACGTTAAACATTACTGCCAGCATCATTCCGCATTCACCTACCCCCGAAGCAAACACTAAAAGCCTCCCATCTCGGCGGAGGGTTTAAGAGCTGGCATCGTAGCTGTGATTATTATCATCACTAGCTTGCATTAAAACCATCCAATCAAACAGTGGCAAGCAGGTGCCTGTTTCACTGTTCCAGCGTCAGATGATTGGAGTCCCCTAAACAGGGTGTTCTGCCTTCCAGGCTGTAGTTTTAGTTTGTTTGATTTGGCGCCTGGCGGCTGCTGGTAATTTTGTTGTAGCACATGCAAACTGGTAGTTAGAATTAATTTTATGGCAATTCCCAGAGTGGAAAGCTGCTCCCCTGTATATCTGCTGCCATCTGCGTTGTTAGCTGCCAAAAAAGCATTGTCTGTAAGTACATATGTTCATAAGCACTATATATTTTAATATCTATTTTACATGGATTAATATTTTAAGTTCATATTTTGTAGTGAACTTGCTGTGTAGATAAACCAGGCCCCCAGGATTTGAAATCTAAAGTGAAGCCCTATTGAACCGCGCCATCTTTCAAAAAAACGCGCCACTGATACCTTTGACATGCTCAGTCAAAGGTATCAATGACGCGTTCTTGTAGTCCACGAACAGATTGCTCTCCCCGCTCTGAGTTAGCGATGAAAAGCGGCTTGCTGATTAATCTACTTTCGTCAAATATATCTTTTGGAAAAGTTTTTTTTTTCTGTGATTGAATTTTTTTTTCACTGCCCCCGACCCAATATGACGCGAGGGGGCGGAGTCTTGCCACCACGCCACTGTCCACGGAGTCTCGCCACCACGGCACGGACCCCAAAACTCAGCCCTTGAGTGGGCTAGAGACACAGGGTCTTCACTGGTGGGGGCAGCTGGGTGGCCCAGAGAGAGGTACACTGTCCCGACCAGCTCTGACCTGAGGGGGTGGAGTCTCGCTATCACGCCACTATCCACGCCACAAACCCCACAACTCAGCCTCTGAGTGGGCTAGAGACACACTTTTCTTCACCGGTGGGGGCAGGTGGGTAGCCCAGAGAGCGGTCCACAGCCCCCGACCCAATATGATGTGAGGGGGCGGAGTCTTGCCACCACGCCACTGTCCACGCCACGGACCCCACAAATCAGCCCCTGAGAGGGCTAGAGAAACACGGTCTTCACCGGTGGGGGCAGGTGGGTAGCCCGGAGAGGGCTCCACTGCCCCCGACTCAATATGACACGAGGGGGTGGAGTCTTGCCACCATGCCACGGACACTACGGCCAATGGGCCTAGGATATAGACAATAAACTACCGGTGGAATGGTGGTGGAGCATCCATCGGGGACCCGCTGTAGGTCCGCTAGCCTTGTGTTATCTTTATCATTATTTCATGTCATTTCAATTCACAGCTATTTCAGTGGCATGACTAGCTTCCGTCCTACCAGTCCAGAAGAGAAACAAGCCAGCCCCGCACATTTTTTTGTTTATGCTGCAATTTTGGTCAGGTGTTGGTCAAAAAATATTTGGTCTGATCTCAAGCTTCTTTACCTGGTTAAATAAAAGTAAAAAAAAAAAAAAACACACACCCACACACACACCAGAGTAGATTATACCCACAGTTCTCCGTGTTCTTCCTTGGGAGAGAAGCCCATACTAACTGTCCTTTCTCCTAATATGGGGAGGTTGCAATCACTACTGCTCACACTGGCACACACTGGCACACACACACACACGACCTTCACCCACTCACTCGACAGGGTGTTCCAACTATCACCGTGGCAGAGATAGCCAGCTGGAGAGAGGGAGGAGTCATTTACCAACCAAGGAAGTGAAGGCATATGTTGTGTATAGTCCAGGTCAACACCTCCATATGGCACGGTCAGATATAATACACTACCCAAAGAAGGAATATGGGTAGTGAAATTCCTGCACTAGGACTCAGTCATGGCACATTACAGTACGTGTATGTATCCCCCTATGGGTTAGAATTCACATCAGTAGGCTTGAGATTGTTGGCAGTCGTCAATAGATTTAGACTCCCTTTAACACCATTGAAATTAATTAACTTTCAGAGACTTCCAACTTCTTATTCCCCAGCCTGCCCTATGAAAATGATTATATCTCCGGTGCAGTCCTAATTCCAGACTCAGTTGAAGGGTAGAAAACTTAAGCTCCATTATGTATTTGCCCATTTCACAAATAGAGTCCAATATTTTGACTGGAATCACTGTCACGGCAAAAGAGAGAGAGAGGGAGAGAGAGGGAGAGAGAGAGAGATTAATTGGAGAGAGGGGGGGGTAAAGCTATACTTTAATGCAATGATGGTCTCCCATCTCACATACTGTTTAACCAGTGTAGCACAGGCCAACAAAACAACACTCAAGCCATTAGAAACACTGTACAAACTGAGCCTTAAAGTCCTGGAACGGAAACCAAACACACATCAACACTGTCTCATTTTACAGAAGCATAAACTTCTGAGCTGGGAAAATGTAATCATGTACACAAACCTCTGCCTCCTCTACAAAATCCAACACAACACTGCACCCCCTCCGCTTCATACATACATCACACAGAGATCAAACACTAACCACACAACCAGAGCCTCCACCTGAGGAGACTGCATTGTACCCCACAGAATCAGTACATTTAGCCGGTCACCATTCTCAGTTAAAGCATCACAGGACTGGAACTCAATGCCCACAGAGACTAGGGACCTCAATACTTACCATACCTTCACTGCACACCTGAAATCATGGCTCATCAACAGTAATCAAACATGTACACATTAATACAGTTGATACTCCTATTGCCATCATGTCAACTTTTTTGTCCTGTCATAATCGTTTGTCCTGTCATGTCCTGTCATGAGCATGTTTTTCTCCTCATTAGTGCATGTGTATTTTCTAGTATGTTAAGTGTTCCTTTTTCTGTCTTTTATCTTATTTCTATTGTTTTTTATTGCACTGCATTTTATATTTCAGGTTGCCTTTTTAACATCTGGCCAGGGACAGCAGATGAAAACTAGCCTCTTGGCTAATTCTGGCTCATTTATGATTTATTGTACCTTTGTACCGATTTATTGTCTTTTAATGTGCATTGTCCCTGACAACTAAACCAATAAAATAAAAAAATGAGTGATGTGCATTTTCTCTTTACCAGTGTGACAGATGTTGGCGGGCGCCGTGTGTCCAGGGCCAGATGCAAGAGTGGTCAGCTCGGCGCTCCAGGTTTTTCAAAACACCTCATCTCTCTCTCTCTCTCTCTCCATTCATCTCCCGCCAATGTAAGAGACGTGCCAGCCTGTGGGGTTGAAACAAGGTGACTTTGGCAGCAACATATTTCAGTGTTCCAGGCATGTTTTCAGATATGTGTGTGTGACAGGGCCCAACAAATCCTTTTCCGCCATTTATACGTATCCTCCCCCTTTCTGTTTCTCCATCTCTCCATTTTTTTCATCCTTTCTATTATTCCTCCATGTTATGGAGGGGAGAGACAGGCATGGCTGCACTTGACATGGAGACAAAGTGTTTGCGAAATGCAAAGCAATGCGAAGCAATATTGTGTCTCCATGTTGATATTTGCTCTTAAACCACTTCCTATGGCAGCTGGCTGATGACCATGTCAGCAGTTTTGACATTCTAAATCCCAGGTGACGACATCTGAAATCTGTTCATTTCCATATTAAATAACCCAATCCGGTAGCTCTAATGAGTGCGAGAGTGCTGTGTGGCATGTGGATGTTAGCGTCCAGTATAACAGCTGGGGTACATACAGGGCTGGTCGTTACTCAATCCAGATTAGTTTGACCACCGCAACCACAGCTGGCACAATACACTCTCTCCCTCCTTAATACGACAATCTCTGATTGGACCAACCCCAAAATAGGGAAGCCCAGTTTTGATCACACCTTTGGGGCGCCACCATCTCCAACTAGGGCCTTCAGCTCTGGTTAAACTGCCTCTCTCCATGTCTCTCCCCAGCCACCATTGTCCTTTTCATCCTGGAGCTAAGGAGGTTCTTCTTAATTAGTGGAGTCGTTAACTCAGTTGTTAACTGTGAAGGCTCACAATGACGCTAGGATGGAGCGTGCTAATTGTACATTCAGACCCTATCGTCCACTCGTTGAGCCGGATAGATTGGATGAGTCTGTATGAATATGGCACTTTGTAAATGAAAAGCACTAAAGATCAATCAAACCAACCCACTTCATTTCTCGATGGGTGCTTAATCCGTTTCAACAGCCCCATCGTCCGACGACTGAGCTCTCCAGCTGCTCCCGCTCTCTCTCGACGTCAGCGGAGAGGGCGAGGCCGTTTAGCCAGAGGTCTTTCTCCAGGGCGCCATGATGAAACACATCAAAGCGGGAGAAGCTGCTGTGAGTTTCATGATGTAGGTCTGGGTTGTGCAAGATAGTGACCTCGTCTCATATGCCGACTGTGTGTTAGACTAAGTCTACTCTTGTTTGATTCAGTAAGAGTGATTCAGCTCACTAAATGGAAACATAAATGCTTGTTGACTGTGGGAGCTACTGTACAGTGAGGTAGGTCTAACGTTCTTCGCCTACGGTACAAAGCTGTGGAGAGGAATTTATTCTATAGTGGAGGGTAACAAAATGTTTACCTTGGCTTACCTTGCAATACCTAGAAAATTCCGGACAGGAAATTGCTGATTGCTTCAAGGAAACGACGCCACTGGCTTGTGAAAAAAAAGCTTGCTAGTCTGCGTCTTTGAGAGGAACTAGGTGGACGTAAAGAAAGCAACCCCTTCCGGGGCTTGTTCTCAATGCCAGATGAAGTTGAAGACTGACCGTGATCTTCAGACATGCTGACACATGGGGACTTATGGCGCGTTCCAGGCAACCCGTAACTCGTGTTTTTCCGACCTCCTACACGTGAAAAGGCTCTGGAATGGCAGTCCAACCCGTAACTTCCCACCCGGCAACTGGGAGTACATCGATCTGTACGAGTTCACGGGTGGGAAGTTACGGGTTTGACTGCCATTCCAGAGCATTTTCACGTGTAGGAGGTCGGAAAAACACGAGTTACGGGTATGGAACGCGCCATAAGTCCCCATGTGTCAGCATGTCTGAAGATCACGGTCAGTCTTCAACTTCATCTGGCATTGAGAACAAGCCCCAGAAGGGGTTGCTTTCTTTACGTTCATACAAAGCTGTCTGTTATTTCATACTTTTTTCCAGTGAACGTCGACTGCCGTCTCATTTTGAGGACAGACTGCAGATATTGGGAATCATGGCTTAAATTTTATCTGGAAAGGTCAAGTATTACAAAACAGGATAGGGCATGAATGGATCACAGATCGATCTGTAAACTCTAGGTTTGCTGGACATTCTCAATGTAAAGCCTGTCCTCATCAAAATATCTTCCCGAAGAAAGAAGCCAAATTGTGCATAGAAATTGAAAGTGCTTTACATTTGACATACTCATGCATGAACGTGCTGTCCCCGAGTTCAATGCAAAAGCACAAACACGCACGTGCACGCGCGCACACACACTTGGCAATACATATGACCTAATTAACCTTTGATGCAAGCAGAAGCACTTTTTTTTCTACCAGAGGTCTAAAAATACCCACATATGTTAAATGAAATATGACTGCACTTCAATTTAAATAATGCAGTGACCGGTCGGAGGAATAGACGTCTAGAATACTGTATGTGGCATGTTCACAGACATGACCAAGTAGTGGGCACGCACGCACCCGCACACACGTACCAACCCACCATGGAGATTGCCAGGTTGAGTAGACAAATCACTCCAGCTCCTCCCCATCTCCACACTTACAGCACCATCAATCACCCTGGCAAATGCATAAAACATGAACTAGCGACAGAGATATAAGCTGCCTAAGATAAGGACTCATGCTTAACTAAGTCGGTAATGCAAATAATTATTCCTTATCTACAGCCGAGTGAAGGGCTGGAAAAATGTCTGATGTGAAGCTCAAGACGACGGTGAGACTTCCTGCCGAAGTGGCCTCTGCTTATTGCTTCATAATTATCTCCTCCTGAAGGTTAAAATGACCACCTGATTAGGGATTGATGTCAGGTGATGACTCATCCTTCCTTGGATGTAAAACAGTCAGTGTTGCAGTTCACCAACACTGCCTCATGGTGTCTGTAGCAGGAGTCCATAAAGACACTCAATCTTAATGGTATTATCACTTTGTTAAATTATCTGACCAAGAATATGAGTCATACAAGAAGGGGTGGCAATCTATTCGACCCACATATATCAGAAACAATCAAGAGTAAAACATACAAACAGGAGTAAAGTAAAGAATATATATATATATATATATATATATATATATATATATATATATATATATATATATATATATATATACAAGAGTAAAAAATATACATACACTATAATTGTGACAGGTGACATAGGGGGCAGTTGTTAGCGGGGAGGCTCAGGCACTATTAGAATCTGGTGGCTGAACCGTTCTGTTTGGCAGCTGGGTGGGAGGAGCCTGTGGCTGGAGGTGCTCCCCATCTGCCACAGGCTCATCATAGAGAGGATAGGAGGGACTGTCCATAAAGGACTTCACTTAAGTTTGTCCCTCATCCTCCTCCTCTCCACCACAGCCTCCAGACTGTCCAGTTGTTGCCCCATGACAAAGCTGGCCTTTCTCAACAGCCTGTTCAATTTGTTTGTCTGCTGCCTCCCCGGCAAGCTACAGCAAAGAACAGTGTGCTGGCTACAGCCCATACAGAAAAATCATGGCTAGAAATATAGGCACATATATGCAACAGCATCCAGCATATATTTAAATAGATGAATACAATATATTTCTGATATATATATTAGGGTGGTCCTAAAAATTGAAAGTCGGAAAGTCTAAGCTCCAACCCCCGGAATTCATTGGAATAGTTGAGAAAACTCTCCTGGTGAATTCTTTTCTCAATCGGACAACATTTACCCCTCCCTCATCGACCTTGAAGTTTCACCCCGAGGATCCCAAAGAGACGCTTTTTATCTGGGAATAAATAGAGCGTATAAGGATTAAAATGAAATGAAAGAAAATAAAAATGAATAAAAACAACAATCCTTGACAATTTTTGTGCCATTTATTCACAAAATGTTAGCTTATAACACACAACATAGTGTTTTATAAATGGTTACCTCATTACACAGTTAAATGTATTAAACTATAACAAAAATCTTAAATCTTAAAATCAAAATGTCTTTCTACCTCAAATACATACTACATAGTTTGTAGCGGCTGTACGTAAATCAAGTGTAGCTGCAATATATTTTAACACAACATGGAAGTATAATTTTGGTTCCATGAACAAAATCTGAGTCTCTTTAGAAGACTCTAACAGACTACACGATTCTGCGCCCCTCAAGGATCCACAAGGCTTCTAGGCACGTCCGACTTAGCGCTCCTGCTCCTGCAGGGCCGCCACACCAGCAGCCACGGTCTTCTTTCTGGAGTCCGGGAACTCCGCGCGTAGTCCGCTGCCCTCGCTTTCATCTTACTGACACTCAGATGGAAGTTGTTGCCCTGTGCCCTGACACCACTTAGTCAGGCACTCTACCCAGGTATGCCTCGACGATGCAGTTGGAATCGTAGGTGGCGATGCAGTTGTGTGTACAGGGAGCACAGCAGTGGGGACAGGCCTGTCAGTAGCCAAGGGAAGGACCCACCTGCACAGGCAAGTGTTCATTTCCAGGTCCCTGAGTTTGGTGATGAGCATGTGTGTGTGTGTGTGTGTGGGGGGGGGGGGTGGTTATTAAAGGTATTAAAAGATGGACTACAGTCAATGAACAGTAATCTCACATAATTCCCGGTCCCTTTGTCCAGGTGAGTTAGAGCAGTTTGGAGGAGGATGGGGGTAATTGCCTCTTCAGTGGACCTACGGGTCTGTAGGCAAACAGCAGGGGTCAGTAATAAACGGACCGCGATCCGGGTCTGGACAAGATGCCATTCTATCCGGACTTGGACCTATAACTGATAAATTATTGAGAATTATTACATTTTGATGTATTTCTATTTATTTTTTGGGGATCAATTTTTTTATTTGTTTTGTAAATATATAACAAACAAAAACACATAAAAAAACACATAACAAACAGATAAACATACACATAAACGACAATCACAATAACAAACACACACCCTTAAAGATCCCTCCCACCACCCCATAGGTCCCGCCCACCAAATAGGTAATGGCAGCAAGGTTAAAAGATTAAAAAAACAACAACTTGTGTTTCATTTTAACCGGCACATCTTACACTGGTTCAGCAGCTTAGGAAACTCACATACAATTAAATGCATTGTAAATAATCTCACATGATGCTACTTAGCCAATCAAATCTATGCATTCCGAGTCAGCTCACAAGATGAGAGACCACAGTTGGAGGATAACTGAGTCAGAGGAAAGTAATTTCACATGCCATGATCTAAAATGAGAAAAGTAGAAGGCGAAACTAGAGACACACAGTATATGTTCATTCTTCCCACAGGCAGTTCATATGTTCAGAGACCATGGAGATTATTAATTATTATTAAAAGCGGCAATGTGAAGCGCAGTAACGTTACAGCAAACACATCATTTGATAGGAATAACGTTATGCAAGGACACATATCTTTAAATTAAAAAAACATTTAGATAAGATTTATCTCGATACAAATATAGTAGGTATTTGAGGACACAACAAAAGTCTTTACTTCTACTGTAAAGCAATACATTGCGATATTTGGACCTTTACAAACATGTCTGGTGCTAATTCTCCAATTAGATTTACTAAAAGTAAGCTGAATTGTCCATTCAGTCTACTCAGAAAGATAATGCATTGACATTTATTACCTTTTAAAACTTGCGCCCCCAGCTCTGTGGCCTAGTGGTAGAGTGTCTGCCTAGAGACTAGGAGGTTGTGGGTTCAATCCCCGGCCGAGTCATACCAAAGACTATAAAAATGGGACCTATTCCCTCCCTGCTTGGCACTCAGCATCAAGGGTTGGAATTGGGGGGTTAGATCACCAAATGATCACCGCTGCTGCTCACAGCTCCCCCAGAGGATGGGTCAAATGCGGATTACAAATTTCACACACTCAGGTGTGACAATCAGTGGGACTTTAAACTTTAACCCGGGACGCAGCATTCAGTCGAAGTGTGCATGCGCAACGCTGTGCTTAAACAACACAGTAGTAGCTATGTGCTTAAACAACACAGTAGTAGCTAACTATTCCGGCATCTATGGATATCATGTGTTTTTTAGCTCAATGATATCATTGCGGAGGTGAGAAAACCGAAGCGAAACATCACGGAGGAAGCCAGAAAAAGAAAAAGACAATCTGATAATGTGACGACAGTACGAGATTGCACTTACTGTACTCGCAGAGCCTGTGGGCGCACAGTTCCGAGAAAACGCAATGTATTGCTTTAACTCCTATGCTTCAGGACACACTCTTTATAGGAACTCTTTGAATTTTAATTGAATGTCCCTGCTGTAGAGGGACTAGTGGCAGATGGAAGCAGATGTCGTCCTTGATCAGCCTCTCGAAGCACTTCATAGCCACAGAGGTGAGTGCTACTGGCCGGTAATCATTAAGGCAGGTTGGTCTTGGTATCTTGGGTACGGGGTTGATGATGCACTCCTTGAAGCATGTGGGTATGACAGACTGGGCCAGCGACAGGTTGAATATTACTGTGACCAGCGGTGCCAGTTGGACATGCCCTGCTACGCCATCTGGACCTGTCGCCTTCCTAAAGTTTACGGTTTTAAGTGCTCAGACAGACTCTCTGTAGCTATTGCTACTAATAGCAATAATGGAAATCTAATTTATATTTGTTCAATTTAAAGGTGATATAGATAACATTTTTAGGTAGACAAATCATTGCGGAAAAAAAGAAAAAGGAAGAATAGATCCACAGAGCTTTTAGAAAGGTGTGAAATAAAAGTATTGCCACCCCACCCCCCCTCCAAAAAGATGATTATTAATGTATCATTGTAAAACTTTTGACAGGTCCTACAATTAATGTTATGTTTATCTGTCTGAGATATTTGAGGTTTGGTTCCCACCTCTCACATGGATTGTGAGCCAATAGTATTAGGACATTGGTACCACATGGGATTTCTGTGTCAGGAGCAATCAGGTCGTAATAGGAGCAATCAGGTCATTATACTATTGGCTCACAAGTCTTGTTAGAGTTGTTTCTTTTAAAAATGATTAGTCTACATAAAAATGTTATATATATAGCACCTTTAAATATATTCAAGAAATTAAAATTAAAGTGAACTAGAGGGGCTTGTACTCAGAGAGTGCAGACCTCCGCCCCTTAGTAAATAGACACCAGACACAAGTAAATAGACAACAGCCTGTTGACGCGAGCATAACTGATCATGGCTGGATCATGGATGTATTATAAGAGGTGGATAAGGCATGCAAAGATGGCGGCCCATTCAATCCAAATGAAAGTTGCTCAGTGGCACATGAAGCAAGACCCCATGGCCAGGAACAGCCAGTTTTTAGCATAGTGGCCAAGCTCGGTATGGCAAGTGACGCTAAGAACCTGAAACCTATAAGGAAACTGAAACCTAAATCCCCCACTACACTGAAGTTACAGTAATATGGGTACTGTAGAGCCACCTATGAATGAATCATGGTCAAAATGTAATGGTGAGTTCCTTGGGCCATGCAGCATCCCTCCACCGAGTTTCATGCATATCGGGCCGGTAGTTTTTGTTTAATCCTGTCTGCCTACAGACACACACACAGACAGACAGGGGCGAAAACATTACAGGCTTTGCCCCTGGGGCGGAGGTAAAAAAACAACAACTATATATATATATATATATATATATATATATATACACACACAGTATATCTCATACCAGCCACAATCATTTCTTTCCTCTCACGTCACTTCCTCCTTTCCCCTGGCCGGTGTGACTATGGGTGTGGTCGGGCGGAGCCTGGAAGAGTAACTGCACATGCATGTAGAGATAGTATGAGCCTGGAACACAAGACCAAACACACACACACACACACATCGTGTTAATGAACACTTTCCACGCTAATAAGGATGTTGGGTGTGACTTGAAAAAGACGTCCCATATTTCATACTGATTCCCTTCTGTCTAGACAACCCTCTAGGTCAGATTCTATAGAGCTGAACTGCTCCACCTGATTTACGGTGAAAGGCTCTTTATAGGGAAATCTTGGCCTTTGATTCAAACGGACGGCTTTTCAAAGAGCGTTAATGGCAACTCCCTGGCCTGTTTCTCATCCCTCTCTGTCACTGGCAGCTTGACAAGCGGTCAAGAGGAAGATGTCTATGAAGAATGCTCAGCGTCGGCTATAAATGTCCATTGATGCCTTTCCCACTGGGCATCCATTGTAAAAACCTGCAAATCAGGACGGATGGGGAGATGAAAGGGAGGAGATGGGGGGGTGGAGGGGGGGCTTGGAAAAAGCTTCTAAACTGTGAAAGAGGTTATTAATAAATGTATTGATTTGGATCGTCTAATAAAATTACATTACTGTACATGGGCCTGTGACGCACAAGCCGCTCCCCACGGAAATAGCCAGTGCTGAAAAGCCATAAAAAATATCAGAATGGATAATGCAGAGTGGTAATGGATGTCGTTCTTTGACAAAAGCCCTTCACACTGTCAATGAATTCAGGCTTACGCAATACCACCTTGAATGCCAAAAGTATCACAGTGCACACAATTTAATCAGGAAGTACAACAAATAATCATTTTAATAATCAAAATCCCTCTACAGAACAGATGATGGATTCATATTGGATGTTTGTGTGGGTTTCTTTGCGATACATTATGTTCATTATGCCCCCATTTCTCTAGAAAGGGTGACTCACCTGCACACTTACCCACGCTTCACTTCATTTGCAAGGGAACATTATATGTACCTTGTCTGATGCATCAAAACCAGGGGGTTAAAAACTCCATAAAAAGCATTTACTGTAGGTGTGCTTGATGATTTTAAGACCTATCAACACACAATCATTCATCCCACAACACAAATGAGGAGCAATTTGCCTAGTGGTTCAGAGGTATGACTTGCAAACCGAGTACCTTAAGTGATCCGCTTTCCATCCTTCCACTGCCTCAGAAGAATATAGTTCTATTTTGTGGAGCTCCACCCCATAGGGAAAGTTCCTATTGGCTTGTGAAACCTAGCCAGCTACATTTTACTGAAGAAAAAAACAACATACACGCACCTGTGTCAAACTAGGTCTGGTGCACCACTGTATAAGATATAACAACTGCCCCTAGAAACTTTCCGCTCGCAAGAAGACTGAGAAGAAAGAAGATGACTAGCCAGGCAGCGACTCACAGTGGAGCCGGCGGCATTCCCTCAGGACGCCCTGGCCAATGCTGCCTAGTCTGCCTGAGAAGTTCTACGGTTGCGGCACCCTCTATAGCGACGTGGGACATCGACTGTGCTCCACTGCATGGGGCCACAGCACACCAGGGCGGGTTTGGTGCCGTCTCCTGACTGCCAGACCTATGTTCTGGAGAGGCATCGCCGGGCAGAATTCTGCCTGCCTGCTGCTGCTGCTGGGGAACGAAGATCCTGTACCCGCGGAGGGCGGCTCAGACGGGAGTGAAGATGTTGGTGTTCCTTTTCTGATGAGGTAGGAGAAGGACTTTTCTGAGGCCGACGACGACTCGGCCTCAGAAGCCCAGGATGCTAGTGGCTCGTCATCCAGTGATCCCAGGCCGCGACCTCCCAAAGCTACTGGAAGAAGCTGACCACATATGGCAAGAACACAGGCAAGAAAAAGCGAGACCATATCACGCCAGTCTTGGCTTCACTCCACTGGCTTCCTGTCCATTTTGGATAGATTTAAAACTCCTTCTCCTTGTTTTTAAAGCCCTTAATGGACTGGCCCCCTCTTACCTGTCTGAGCTCCTGCATTGCCACACCCCAACCAGA
This sequence comes from Borostomias antarcticus, assembly GCF_949987555.1. Taxonomy (NCBI): domain Eukaryota; kingdom Metazoa; phylum Chordata; class Actinopteri; order Stomiiformes; family Stomiidae; genus Borostomias; species Borostomias antarcticus. The sequence continues at coordinate 6,580,056 of NC_140253.1, forward strand.
GCTTTAAGGTCTGCTGACCTGCTGCTGCTGGAGGTGCCTAAGACTAGGCTAAAGTCTAGAGGTGACAGGCCCTTTGCGGCGGCTGCCCCCAGGCTCAGGCTCTGGAACCATCTGCCTCTTCATATTAGATCAGCGCAGACCCTTGAGATTTTCAAATTTTTTTTTATTTTCAATATAAAGAAGACTTTTCTATGTAGGACATGTTTTGTACTGACTCTCAAGAATCGGTGATATACAAAACATGTTACATGTCAAATTTCCGGTCCTCCAAAACATGTACTGATGCTTATCAAAACCAGGCGATATCGTCATTATTTGGTGGCATCACAGTGTCCCCTCCAGTGTAGCCCACTCCTATAACAGAAACTGTGGTTCGGCTCAGATCTCTCCTCCAGAAGTGTGAAGCCTGGTCAGGGTGCTGTAGGCTACACTGTTCCCAGTGGTGAAGGGCGCACTGTAACATCGTCTGACGTCACAAACCTCTCCCACTCTTGCTTCACTGCTGCCCTAGGGGCTTTTATCTGCTTTATTTTCAAGGCAGTGATGTTCGGTGCATTAACACACAAACACACACCCCTCATGCTCCCCTGTGGTCAGATTATACAGTACACTGTACAGTACCCTCAGACAGTAAGTGTGTAGGCGTGGGTGTGTGTGTTTAGCAGTGGTGGTGGGGGGGTTGGGTTCCTTTGAAAATTCCCAACATTCCCAAGGCTTCATTTGTGTTGAATACGAGATGTGAATGAGTAGAGGAATGTCTAAGTGAACATGTACACCACGCGTACACATTTCCCAGAGGTGTACTGTACATCTCTACCTGTGCAATCTTTAAAGAACCAGGTCCCTGCCTGGCAGTCAAGGTCAAGCACATGTAGTGTGAGGTAAAGCATTCTAGCAAAGCGTGTATGTGTGTGTGGTTGTTTGTGTGTGCATATTACAAAAAGCATGGGTTTCACCAATGTTGCAGTCCAGTACAGGCACAAACACATCACACCAGTTTCCTCTCTCTACCCAGGGCCTTGTGCAGTGCCTGTGGTGCCCATTCGCATGTATGAATGGTCCCCATTCGCATGTATGAGTTGTAGATTACTGCTTGTTGTATGCAGTTAGTCCTGTATGTCCATTTTGTCTGACAGCCTTCTAAGCCAACCTATTTCTTCTTAGTAGAAAATATAACAATGTTGGTAAATAGAATGGTAAAATGGTAAATGGACTGCACTTATATAGCGCTTTTATCCAATGCGCTTTACAATGGCCTCTCCTCTCACAAACACACCAATGGCAGCAGCTGCCATGCAAGGTGCTAACCTGCTTATTGGGAGCAATTTGGGGTTCAGTGTCTTATCCAAGGACACTTTGACATGGGGACAGGATGAGCCGGGATTCGAATCGCCCACCCTGCCGTCATTGGACGACCTGCTCTACCTCCTGTGCCACAGCCGCCCTATTTGATCTATTCCCAAATCTATAACTATGTATATTAGATGACTATGTACACGTATATTGTTGCATGAGTTGCTGTTTATTTCTTTGTAGACCTCATGGCCACAATATAGCTAATGGATTCCTCCCCATCACCCTCATTCCTATTGGCTAGGCTGGTTGACTATTTAGAGCCTACATGAAAAACATGGAAGTGGTGCTGCTGATGGTCTCAGTGACCAAACCTATTTTCTCAATGAAATCACTTTGCACTATGTACATAAATCATTTTGGGCATCCAGAGCCTCTTTTATTTTTTTATTATCAGTGTGCTGGCGTTTTCTGATTACATAGGATTAATATCCCACCATATTCAGTAATACTAATAAATGCAGTATACGACGTCCTCCAGGCCCCTGATTAGATTTGTCAAGTGATGGATGAATCCACCTACTGTATCCTGACAGCTTAATGTCTATGTTATTTATGACTCCAAAATGTCCGTAAGTGTTATGATGTACAGAGGGAATCTAAACGCAGAACACAAGACGTGAGAGATGAGGATGCGGTTTATGAAAGTTTATTGTAGAGGAAGGCTGGGAGTTGAGGAGCGGTGACGAATGGCGCGGGCAGGCTGGATTGGCAGGCTGGATTGGCCGGCTGCATTTGCTGATTTTTTTCCTGATTATAATTGTACTTTCTCCACGGTCCCTAAAATTCCGAATATGAATGTCTGACGAATGTCGAACGTGAAACCAACTTCACCTCGTTTTGCAGGCAGGCAGATTAGCGAGCACGAGGCAGTCAGGCAGACGAAGTACAGGTGTGACCCCCCTGAGCACAAGGAAAGACAATTAGTACAAACTTGGAATCTAGAACACGGAGAGCTAATCGCTAACTAGGAAGGCCTGAAGCATGTCACCATACCACCGAAGCTGAAACAACGAGCAAGGCGACGGCTGGATGGAACACCGGAGCAGACGCGACCTTGAGCTGATGGAAGGCAGGTGGGCAGGTGTGCAGTATCCAGGCGAGCGTGCGGTAGGACGGAAGTACACAAACACAGAGAGACCAACAGGGCACAGAAGGAGAGTGAAACAAGGGAGGATAGGGGGACGGCACCGCGGACGGGACAGCGAGGGGTTAAAACCTCCGTGGAAAAAGGAGTCGCAGACTTTTTGAATAATTGATGCGTGTAACCGTCCCCCCCCCACACACACACTTGTTTCCCATGCATTTTGTGATGCAACACCATGTTCTTGGTCTGAACTGAAATATTCATTATGGTGATATTTGTTGAGGCCAGATGCAAGTTGTTGTTTGCTTGTGTATCAGCAGTGAGTAGACTGACTCCAGCCTACATTGTGGCATACCGAACACAGTCTAACTCGGTTGGGCTACTGTAGTCAATAAAGATTAGAGATTCATATTTTTTTGGGTTGCTGCCAAAACGATTCAAAGATTCAACTGTTTCTTTTTTTATATGGACAAGATACAGGTACAATGAACAATGACCAAAGACTATCAACACCTGTAATATGTAGGCTATGTTTGTGTGTGTGCGTGTGTACCGTACCTATACATGAACAGCACATCTACGGCTATAGAATATCCAAGTCAAGTAGCCTACTCTGAGCTTATCACGTTTCCAATTCACGCCATGCTCCTGTTGACGGAAGCAGTGCCTTTCCGGGCTAGCCTCAGTAGCCATCGCTGGTGTGTATAGTATGTCCCTTATCTGCCCTGCTTACTGTAGCTTCTATCTCCTCTGTCGCAGCTCACAGGCTTGTGTTAGCATAGTGTGTAGCGGGGACTGTGGCCTGCCCTCCCCATGTAGCTGAGGTAACGGTTTGACTGTCTTGGGTGGTGTGTATGAGAGAAAACAGATAAGAAACATACCGGTGTGGGCGGCTGGAACCATTCGGTAAAAATGAAAGTAAGGAATGGAGAGAAAAAAAAGTATGAACACGTGCAGGGTTCCCAATCTGTCCTCATCACGCTGAGTGGTCGAACAAGACCTCGTTGGGAGCGGCCTGGCAGGGTGCAGAAGGGGAGCGCGACACTTCCATCATGGTACAAGGTGATTAGAGAGAGTGTGAGAGAAAGAGAGAGAGAACAAGAGAGAGAGAGAGTCAATGAATCATGGCACTGGCTCAGTCTACAGTTCCCCTGGAAAGGAAGACTGCGTTAGCTGTGAACTGCCGATTCAATCGCTCAAGCTGAAATATTTTGCCCGGGCCTACCGATACTTCCGCTGAAGTGCATGGGCAAGCCAAGGCTGGACACGGGAGCGGACGCAGAGCCGCGTGATCGATGTTCGGCTGTGGACACAGTTCATATTGCCTTGAAATTGCTTTTTGGATCACAATGCCGCGGAGCCGTCAAGTACGACGGTGTGAAACTCGATGTGTGTTTAATACAGAAGCAAGCTGTGGGTCCTTCCAGCGATGCGCGAGACCCCACACAATTAGACTTGCTCCAGCCGCGGCAAACATTAATTTTGCCTCATGATGAAAAACGCAAGTGACACGTCAAGCTTTTAAAACAAGGCACAAGGATGTTTATACCCTGGCATGTCTGCATATGTCACACGTCTTATTCCACTTTAATTTGTTTAGCTTCACACGTGATGACATTTGTGAGACCACTACGAGTCCTAGATACTGTATGCCAGAGCAACACCGTGCCCCCTCTGTTATTCAAGGTTCCAGCAAATAGGACGGGCCAGACCTGTCATGTTCCATTGTTCACTGAATCACCTCTGCTGTCTCCACTCCCGCTACTTCACTTCCCACTACCGCCAGACTGTGGATGAGATCACCGGGTTTCACCCTCACCCCGGTGATGATGAGCGCTGGAGATCAGCCAAGAGGAGGACTGACCCTCCGCGACCTCTGGAGCTCTGGGGAGCGTTTGTTCCAGAGGCCCAGAGTCTCTCCCGTCGGTTACCTACGGTTCACCCACCCCCCCGCCCTGGAAAACCGGTGGTGAAACAAAGGGCTATTGTACGCGCACGCATGCCCATGGCTGGATGACACCTCTGTTCGTTGACGATGGCCAAATGCCCAGGCGGACGCTAACGAAGAGGTTCCGAACAAAAGCGTTGAGCGATGCCAACGGCACCATTGGCTAAGGGTGTGTGCCAAAACGGCTTGTTTGATCGTGTCTGTAAACACGAAACACTGTGAGGTTATGCAACATCGTTCCGTAGATACTGTTCAGAGGAAGAGTTATTCTTAAGAACAGATGCTTCCACAAATACCAGCTTGGTAAGCTTCGATTTGCGAGTTCAACAAAGTAACCCCATTGATGAGATCAGGGTAGTAATTGCCTTTCTCATCGAATGATGCAAAATCATTCAGGTCACGACATAAGTAATTAAGGATAGAAAGACATCTTAGCTTTGAGCAAAGCAAACGTCTAACTTCTGGTGTGTAGGCTATGCAGGCTATGCAAATACCACATCTGAGTTTAACTAATGAAAAAGCATTTAGGTGAATCTCAGTCACATTTATTGACCTACACCACTGGCATGTCCTACTGAACTGACTGGTAATGGGACTGACTAAATCACCCTGACACGTCTGCTACCATGGGTTGTGTACTGTATGTGTGTGTGTGTGTGTGTCGTAGATCCTGGCGCCGGGGCAGGGGTTATAAAAGTATCAGAGCAGCAAAATCAGATTACTTTATAATTCTGTTTGAGGATGGCGTAAATCCCAGGGATTTTTATATTTGCTTGTCCCCATCCCATGCATACCCCTCCCTCCCTATAGCATACCCACGCAGTCACACAGCTCTCTGGGATTAAATAGGGAGGCGTGGGGGGGGGGGGGGGGGTGGGGCTTTCAACAGTGGATCTGCGAGTGATGACCAGGGAACATTATGTAAACCAAGCAGATGTCAAACGCTCAGCTCAGTGTCTCTCTCTCTCTCTCTCTCTCTCTCTCTCCCTCTCGCTGGATTGTGATGCTTTATGATGCCTTCGTTCCACTAACCCGTTCGCCCACGCTCGTCAGGCTGCGCACAAATCCGGGCAACATCATATCATTATATAATTGACCACCGCCGACAAGACATGTCCTTCACATGAACAAGAACTCCCACGACCACGCAGGCCTTTTTCTCGGAAGTCGCATTACCCACACCCGAGAGCTTGACAGGTGACATACAAAGACTTCAACAAGGCAGTGACTTTTCTTTCCGGTGGGTGGGGGTTCATTTTGTGAAGTTACAGCTTTGCGATCATTGGGTAGGGTTCCAGGTTGTGCCACAAATTACCTGGGCAGATTTGTAGCACTGCTGACACCGCTGATCTCTCAAGACCGGGCAAGGAAATAAGTGGAAGCGGACATTCCAGCATCAGTTAGCGCATCACATCGATACGGCCTTGCCCCAGAACAGATTGGTTTTTGGTTTATTTTCTATGGACGGTGACACTGACAACACACACACACACACACACAAGCAGTAGCAGTTGCCAAAGAAACTTGTCCTCTGCATTAAACCCATCCAAGGTGCGTCTTCCTGCCAGGGCTTCCAGGAGCAGCGCGCAGCCCTCATCAGTGGCACCTGGGCACAGAGTCGAAGTGCTCATCTGTTCTGTGTGTTTTTATATTGAGGTTCTTTGCGGAGGAAACCCCTAAGTTAGCGCGGGGAGAGGATGCAGACTCCGCCCAGAAAGGCTCAGGAGTGCCCTGCCTGAGCACCGGAGGCCTGGGGAGAACATGCCCCCGGTGCCAGCAGCATCTCAGGGGGTCTGCAGGGAGCACACACAGTCTGCACAGTCGTTGAAGGAAATAACGACCCTCTGGTAGGTTAGAAGTCCGGTTTAAGTTTGTTGAATAATCGGACCTGTTATTTCTCTAATAATAATAGGTGGAATTTATAGTGCTTTTCTAGAACTCAATGTGGCTTTACACAAGGTGGGGGGGGGGGGGGGTTGGTAGTGAGACAACAATCATAGCACACACACCGCCTAACACAGTGAGTGAACACGTAAGGATGGATGGAGGGCTAGGAGAAGAGAAAGGTCTGTCAATATCTACATGCATCTCAGGGTGTGAACTTCAGAAAATAACATGCTCTGTATTGTTTTTGTACAGTATGTGTCTTTAATAGCTGGCTAATGTCTGAAAGTCAACACGAACCTACAGGTGGAGGTATTTCCAGGAAAACACACCTAATTTTGGGGAGTATTATTTGGCAAAACTGAACTGCATTCATAACAAGGAAATCTGTTTGCATCCACTTTGTTGTACTGTATGGTGAATAAGCAGAGCATGGCAACACTGAATACTCCCAACATCGTTTTTTATTTTGCATATGAAACAGTTCCGCAGATCGATACATACAGTACAAGGAAATCACAGGATCACAGAGAAAGAGAGAGAGAGAGAGAGAGGGAGAGAAAGCTAGAAGGAATTAGAGAAATTATTAAAGAAATAGAAAGAGAATGAGGAGGAAAAGGAGAGAAAGGAAATAAGACAAAGAAATTGAGAATGGGGGAGAGAGAGAAATAAAATTAAAGTGAGATCCCATACTTGCATCATAGAGAAGCAGCAGCCCACATCATATTGCTTGCACCCAAGGAGTGTTACAGTATCACACCAACCAGAAAAAATAGTTCTTTAAAAATGGTAAACTCGTAAAAACAAACACTTGGTATAATGTTTGTGACCAGGCTTTATATAAAGTTGCTGGCTTTTTCATAGTATATTTGTCTTCTTTTTTTATTTGTCCCAAAAACATTTTGGGTCCATGTGGGTGAAATGAACCTGATTATATATATATATATATATTTATTGTATGTATCTACATATACATCATAAAAAATAAATACATAGTACATCTCACAGATTTATTGACATCAACACTGTAAACATGAAAACAAGAGGGACTTCGTCAAGGTTTGGGTACCGAAGAAACAAAACAAATGTGCTTGGTAAAAGACACATACATTTTCCGGTTTAGCAGTGATTGTAAAAAGTGTCGAGACAGCTCAGTTTGCCTGTGGTTCAGAAACTCAGAAATGTATTTGCATTTGGTAGTGTGCTCAACCTTTTGTGTTCGTTGATGAAGTTTTTCACAACTCAGAACCTTTTTTTTTTCTTTTTTTTTTTTCTTCTTCACAGCGTTTTCGTTTAGTCTCCACCCACAGTCGTCGTGGTCAGCAATCTCGCCCGTTGTTCACACCGAGTCCACTTTGACCTGATTGTTGTTGGTCATGAGCGGTGACGGCTTGCTCTTGAGTCGCTCTGCCGCGTCGTTGGAGCTGTCCTGGAAGAAGACTCGCGCCGTGCACAACGACACCACGATGCGCTTGTACTCGCGCCGGAAATTCTGGTTCAGCACCCCGTACACGATGGCATTAAGGCAGCTGTTGAAATAGGCCATGAAGTAGCTCGCCACGAACAGCCACTCGGGGATGGCCGGCACCACCGCCTCGGGGTCGATAGCCACCGCCAGCCCGATGAAGTTGAGCGGGGCCCAGCACACGGCAAACAGCACAAACACCACGAACATGGTGACAAAGTTCCTGACGTCGTGCGGCGTCAGCTTGGGCCGGTTGTCCGGCTTCACCCGCCGCCTCACCTGGATAACCAGGACCCAGATCCGCAGGTAGCAGTAGGTGACGATCATGATGGGCAGGATGAAGTGGAAGAACACCACCGCTATGGTGTAGGCCGAGCTCGCCGACTGCTCGAAGGTGCATGAGTAGACGCGCGGGTCGTACTGCAGCGAGCCCACAAACAGGTTGGGCACTATGGCCACCACGGTCAGCGCCCAAATCAGCAGCACGTAGCACACAGAGTTCTTGTCGCTGTACAGCTTGTCGTACTTGAGGCTGTGGCAGATGTAGCAGTAGCGGTTGATGGCGATGCCGGTGATGTTGAAGATGGAGCCGATCACGCTGACGCCCATGAGGAAGCCGCTGATCTGGCAGTGGACGTAGCCCAGGTTCCAGCCATTGTGGAAGATGGAGGAGAGAACCAGGGGGTAGGGGTAGATGGCCACCAAAAGGTCGGCCACAGCAAGGCTCACCACGAAGATGTTCCCTGTATGTGTGAGAGAGAGAGAGAGACAAAGAGAGAGCGTTTACTACACCTGAAAAAAATGACCAGCTCCCAATGTCATTATAAGTAGACGTGCATATCAACAATACAATAAAAACCATCCAACAACAGCAATTATATTTAATGTAATTGTATTGTTGATATTTGCATATTATCCCATATTAATTTCGTATTATTTGCCAGTGCTAATAATTTTCCGGATTGCTTTGACAACATAGGTGTTTTCCATTTTTTATGCAAATAAAGCTTGTTTGAATTTGAATAGGAGACAAGGAGGTTTGTTCACAGTCATAGGTGTCAGAACTTTATCTGACAGAGAAAGAGAGTGTGTGTGTGGGGGGGGGGGGTGTAGAGAGAGAGAGAACAATTCACACATGCTGATAAAGATAATCATAGCCTGGCAAAAAATGGCAAGAGAGTAATTAAATTAATTGCCATCAATGACTGAACAAAGGGGATGTGTGTTGTGAGCCTGTGAATGTTTTACTTATAGGCATTCGCGTTGCCTCATTCGCCACACAGGAAAGGGCTTCAAGGCAACTGGTGGTGTGAGAGGTGCCAAGAGCCAAATAAAAAGATCGTCTTCAAATATCCAAGTGTTTGTGTAAGTGTGTGTGCGCGCGCGCGTCCCCCGTTGTTGACGCTTGTGAATGAGAGACAAATAAAGCCTGTAATGAATGCACAGTCCTAATTGCCACGCCGACCAAGGACTCAGCACTGTGTGTGTGTACGAGCGTGCGTGCGAGCGGAGAAAACCCGATTAACCGCGAGCAATGAAGGAGGCACTGCCTGTTAGCGAGTGCTAAAAACGGCAGCCTCCCACTCCAGTCCCAAGGTTGATCTAGTTAGCGTTCTCCGGAGGAACGTGGTTCTGTGAGTGAAGAGGCCGCGGCCTGCGACCGTACGAGATCTCAAAAACCCTCCTTTCAACGCGTGATGTTCCCGTCCTCGGCGCCGAGCACAATTGCTCATTATATCCGGGGAGGGTCACTCCTGTGTGTCTCCCTCTCACAAACTCGGTCGCACTCCAGATTGTCTGCCAGTTGTGTCTCATTATACAGGGGATGGTTTGTTGTTGCCATCTCTTCTGAAGAGTGAACGCCCCAGTGGGGGTGAGGAGGCGGTGCATTAACATAACGTTTAGTTTCCCAGCTGTCATCTGTCATGTCAATGGTACGTCCACGGAAGCAAGGTACAAACGGGGGGAAAAAAAACGGTTGCAACAACCTCTCGTCTCGGGCTTAATGACGAGCCGTGGCGGGACACTGCTGTGGGTGACAAGTGGCTCTGGTGTCGACACGGCGCGCAAACAGATGTCCCGTCGCGTCGCTGACCCCCGCCGGCGCTCTTCTTAGGCAGGCCCCCGCCGCACTTTTGCCGGCTGAGATCAGCTCCGCCCCCAGCCCCCCTCCCCCCCCAAATCAACGCCACCGGCAGGTCTGTCAGCCCTGTAGGGGGCAGCACCAACTAAACAGAGCCCAGGTCTTCCCATTCCCACTTGGCCTCTCCTCCTCTAATCCCTGCTACTGCCGCCCGAATACCAGACATTCCTCCACAGCGGGCGACCTTTGGAACTACTAATTAAGCTCTCCTCCGATATCTGTCCTCCAGATTCCCCCTACAGAGGCGCACCTGTCCACGTTACCAGATTAGCCGACATCGAGGGGCGGGATCAAGGGAGGCCATGTTGGGGGACGTTTCCCCCCGTGTTGACCGCTGATGTATAGAGACAAGTCATGGGCCGTGGGAGGCGTTCTTCTTTAAGGGCAAGGGGGCGGGGACTCGAGGTAAGGCTGTACTCGCCCGTTCATCCCCGTGACGCACTACCCGGGTTTGGGTCTCTCAAGAGCACTAAGTGCCTTGACCTTGGCGAGGTTGAGAGGAAAGCGGATCCCGGAGGACGGCTCTGTTGCTCTCAGATCGCCCCAGGTCTCTACCGCCAGGCCAGGCCCGTGATTGGCCCAGCGCTCGCTTTTCTGCTCAGAACAGAGACACGGCGCTACTGCCGGGTCCCCAGACCCCGTCCATCTCCCGGGGTTTCCTTTCAATCTCTTCAATCCCACACTGCTACGGCTCTCCCCGAATTCTGCAATTCCCGAATTTACTAGGGGAAACCAGTAGGTGAGAGATGGGAATCGAGAACTGGAATTGTTAAGAGAATCAGAATCGTAACCCCCCAAAATCGGCATTATATGCCTCCGCGCCTATCAGTTCTTTTTAGCGATGCAAGGCGTGTTTTTCTGACAGTTGCTCATTTCAAAACGATGTTGTGTGTCTACGCCGTGTGAAAAGGGAAAGATAAGGAGCATTCTGATTTATTTTAACGTATTCAAATGTTATCAGGCAGACATGCGCAACTTTTTTTCTACGCTGTTTCTACACCGTGTTCAGACTTGCAGGTAATAAAACTTTGACACATTACATTACATTACAGTCATTTAGCAGAATGCAGAACACACAAAATTGAATCGCTAAAGAATCGCAAATGGCATTGATTAAAATCAGATCAATTCCCGTTCCCAAGGCTACTCTAGGCCCCTTTATGACCAGAGAAACGAGCACCACATATGTTCTATGTGAATGCCCGGTACACACAACCGATGAGTGACCGATCGGTCACGAAATGGCCTGTGACTAACGGTCGCACGCAGCTGAGGTACACGGCCCATAAGCGCTCGCATGCCGCTCTCTTAAATGTCACGCTTCACCTCGTCGCTCATCCTTGTGCACGTTTACATATTACACACATATGTGACTTAATGCAGGAGGCAGTGGACCCGTTTTGAAGGTCACCGGACAGCGCATGTCTGAGCTCGTCAGCCTCAACCAACTGTAGCCTGTCGGTCCCCGGTGGACTAATGAGGTAGGAATTCCTGCACCCGGGGGCAACATGGTAAACTCTGACCCCAGGGGGTCGGGCCGGCAGTCTCCAAGGTCAAAGTGCGAGTGTGTGATGATCACAATTGGTCACAAGGGCCCTTTCTCATGAGCTCCTGGCAGAATATTATGCGTAACCTTCACAACTAATGTATGTTAATGTATGGGCAACTACCTCAGGCCTATGAATACATTTCAATCTGTCACGAAGTGTGCCATTTGTGAGCAGAGAGATGGATGATAATGGTATTCTAATTGCGTGCGTACCTCACATTCACAAATTGTAATTTCACAGTTAAAGAAGTTCCACCTTTCAACACTTGGAATTTAAAAAACAAGAAAGAATCGGAAAAAAAATGATGCCATGGTTGGATACACTTCTCTACTCAATGCATTGTTAATGGAGATTATGATGATGACACCTGAGGTGTGAGAGTGTGTGTGTGTGTGTGGTGGGGAACTGTGAGCCCCTGTACTCAATGACACAGCCATGAATCAGGCCCAGGACAACAACAGTGTATGTAGGAGCTCTCCTGAGCCACTGGAAATCTGGGTCTTTCATATGTGTATGTGTCCGTGTGTGCGTGTGTGTAAGAGAGAGAGAGATGGAGAGAGAGGGAGAGAGAGAAAGAGAAACATGAGCGATAATGTCCCCCCCATTGATAATACTGGATTTTGCACAGTGTGTTTATGAATGAGGCCAGCAGGCGAGGACGAAGGATTTCTCTTTCACCTGGGGTTCATCTTCTCCTCTCTCTCAGGCTATTTTAAGAGCCTGGGTGTGAAACAAGTTCACTGGGTGCAGGCAGGAATATAAATAAAAATGTCCATCTCCCTGAAAAAAAAGCAGGATCTATCCACCAGTGGCTGTCTGAGTTACTGAATAGGGGGAAGAGATGTTTTTTTTGTTGCAAGATGGCGAGAGTATGGAGAGAAATGGAGAGAGAACGTGATAAAAAGGGACTCCTTAATAGACCTTTCCCATTCATTTAAGTTCCGCCCCCCCCCCCCCAACATACCTGATGATTCTCTCAAGGATTCCTGACAATAGTGCTGTACAGTACAGATATGTTATCTGCCAAATGCCACTACCGTGTCTAAGAGAGTTTTACAGAAAGGCCTGAACTATTTTACACAAGGATATATCCATGAGTTTTGGATTTCGGACAGAGCAGGTGACAACATACGAGTTGATGCTAGGTGCTGGCAATCTATGTGGAAGGCACAAACACCTCACAAAAGTCTAACTGCACATCTAAAGCAGGGTGAGTAAGTAAGTGGCATCCATTAGTAGAAAATGAGCCTGTGAAAATGATCTGTTAACTACTAGCTACGGGCAAATAAGCTACTGTACATCAAGCACCTAACCTTACTAGCTTCGTAGCTTTTTGTGTGGGCGCTACTGTAAACTGATGTGTGGAGGAAAGTGTGGGGTATCGTACAGCTTGTTTTCTTATAACATCATGGTACAGAAACCTGCAGGCCGGTTTTCTGTATGTTTTAAGAACCATTTTCTTCAAACTAATAATCGATGAACACAACGTGGGACAAGCTTTGTTTGTGGGACTTCCGAGGCGTGGTCTTAAGAAATCAAGCAACCTTATGGTTATTATTCTCCGCGTGATTGACAGGTCAGAAAGGTCTATTAGGAGGCAAGTGTGGAGCCTGGCCGGTTGACTTTAAACTCTGCGAGGTGACGGGAGAGGAAGGCGAATTACAGCCCTGTCTGGCAGGCCAGTCTCTCCCGGGTGAACAGGCAGCATACGGCAAACGCACAGGTTCCGGCACAACGCGTGCCAATTCACTTCACCGTGATCCGCGATTCGATAACCGCCAACCGATCGTAATGCAGCGGCGCCTGGCGTTGGAGACGTGCTCCTACGTCATGCTGTAGCAGACAAAGAGGAGAAGGGAGACGCCACGTGTAGCGCACGCAATTGAAACGACCCGGTGAACCGATCGGCGGGGCGAGGGGCAAATTCGCAGGAATGCTTTCCGTCCACGTACACCGAGCTCTCTCCGGTTTACTTTCATTGTCTAGAGTTGCTTTAGTTCACAGAAGTCAAAGCCGACACATTGAGAAGGATAGGACATAACCAGAGAGGAAGAGGGCCAGACACCAGAAACGGGTCAATACACGGCACTACAACGCGGCAATACAATTTATTTCAAGGCTGTTCACCGCCACTCTTGACATCTCCAACAACGGAGCGCACTCTATTCTTCTCTCTGCATGTCTGGAATGTCGGCCTCTCGCTTTCCTCACCAAAGGCTTCTCTCAGATCACCGAAGGCCGCTCTCTCGGAAAAAAGTTTGCCGTGTGGCAATAAGACGCCGCAGAGAATGACCTGTCAGGTCAGGGTGGCTTGCTGACGATTTCTATTCAGACAAATCTTTTCAGAAAGAACTGAGAGGTTTTATTTCCTGCTCACAGCCAAATGCTGCTTAAGGCCACAAACTACTGCCAATGGCACTTGCAGGTCACCGAAGGCTGAAGGCTATATGTTCAGCTTTTTTCATCAAATGAAAACGTTTTCAATCCAGTTTAAGTTCTGCAGTACCCTCCACTTGCCAAATGGCTCAACAATAGCGTTATTCAGGGCTACTTCTGGAGTTGAACATAACCCAATTATCACATTCAATTGGGGCCCCAGCCAATCAGATCTATTTGTGGGGAGGGAGTCCCAAAATCTGTGATTTTGATTGGTTCTATGATCACTGATGTATGCTATATCCAATGAGAACCTCAACACTTTTTAGAGAGCTAGGCCGGAGGTAGCATACTAGCATTTGCCTATTCCGCCTACAGGAGACGCTGGCTTGCCATCAACTGAGTCTACAGATGATTCAACATGGCTCCGAGACTCCAAGCACTACCAACCCTACCACTATAATTAGACTCCCCCTCCCTCACCCTTCCTGGAAATCCTTTTTCTGATTTCCCCAGAGAGGGTATCATTAGTCTACAGTATGAAAACTATGCAAAAATGTTCTGCAGGACAAACTGTCACTGATCACCTTTTTTGGAGTCGATTTACCCTTCATTTGGGGGGGGGGGTAGTTTTCTTATGACTCTGAACCAGGAGAACAAGGCCTTGTGGGTGTAATTCTCAGGGGCATGGCTCTGTGTTGGGATATGCCTCTGTCTAATGTTGCTAATTGTTCGATGGGATTACGATAACTGAAGGTTCAATGCCCCCCCACCCCCCACCACTACCACCATTCCTCCAACAGTATGAACGAACCCAATCCCCATCAAACCCCCCGCCCACTCCACCCTCCCCTAACTAGTCCCTACGCAGTCTCCTTCTCAATCCGCTTGAACACTTCCCCTGAGCACCTCTGAGGATGATGCCCTGTGAAAACTACCTGTCCGACACCGTCACCGTCTGTCCCCGGGAAGCCGAGATGACATAACACCACGGGTGGTGTCACACTCCCCGTCATCCCCCCCCCCCCCCGCCAAGCTGGTGGTATAAGGCGAGCTGACAGGTCTCCGGCAAAGGTGCCCTAACCCCTCCGGATGACTCATCCCCTGTCATGTTGTCACTCCAGATCACATGTCCCTCGTTCGTCAAAGACACATGGCCGATGACAGTTGGAAAACATTTCGGAACCTGTGAATTAGCTTGCTACAGTAGCTAACGTGTCAACATGTTTTGCTTCTCCACTCTGGCAACAACGCTGCCTTCTGAGGTCAATCTATGGTCATTGAGGGGGTCGATGGCCAATGCTTTAGCTGCTAGCCGTTAACCGCGTCCGTGCCTGCATGTTTGTGGGGTCACGCCCTGGCTCCCAGCATAGGAGACAAGGTATGGATTAGGGCTGGGACTTTTGCCCCAAAATCATATTCGAAGTTCGTTTATTTATTAATAATAATATTCGAATATATTCGAATTATTATTAATAATATTTTTACCATTAAATTCTTACAGAAAGACCTACCTAGGTATTAAAATAAAGTTGTGCACATTCTGTCCACTAGTGGGCATTGTATCATAGGCAATATCGATAAGCAATGATGTTTTCAGAAGCAAATACAAGTCTTTGTCAACAACCGTTCTTTTAATTTATGTCAGACCCTGGCTTGAACAGTAGGTTTTCACTGTTTGACAAAAATAAATAAAAATAAGCCAGTCAGGCTAGGTACTGAAAGACAAATAAAAGATAAATAAAGGTAGTAGGATGTATATCCCATTAATCAAACATGTAGCCTAGGCTAAATCAGAACTTGCCATTATGGGCTATCTGGCTGCAGTATGTAAGACTCAACAACCCTCGTCAACCAGGAGCCGGTTGCACCAGTCATTACTAAGTGGTGACTAGGCCTATAACCTAAGTGGTGACTAACTCGAGATTTGGTCACTACTAAATTTAAATGGGTTGCACCACTCACGACTAGTTCCTACAACTAAATATGTACACCACCCTGGGAGGTGGTGTAAGTGATGACTAGTGCGAGGAAGTAGCGTCTTCAACTCTGGACGGAGGTGGGCTGAAACATTGTAGCTAAATCTGTCGGTGGAAAAAATATTTTTTTAGCAGATGTCTTAGTTATATCAAGATTAAGCTAACTATTGGCACCGGTGTGCTTATTGGTGTCATATTTAATAAGTTTGAGTAATTTCACGATCGAGCTAGCTAACCACCTTTAGCTCAATGGTCTCAGTTGCTGGTTAGCGATGAGAGGCGGAGTCCCAGCCGAGTTGATAACCCTCCGTTGCGGGTTGGGGGGAAGCAACGGTCGGCTGGGATCCTCATAGTTAACCAGCAACTGGTCAGTGGACTGTACCAGGCAGCCTACGTTATGTCTGAATCAAAGGTTATCAAACAAGCTTGGGAACTAGCTGGCTAGGATAATTTAAGCATAACAATCCAACGGCTAACTCCCCCAAAAGAACCCCTCCACTGCACAAGCACCAACTCCAATAATAATAATAAGCACAAGCTACCGAGTGCAACGTTAGCCTTGCTAACGGAGATAATGAATTTGGAGGAGAGTGTTGCAGCTGGTGCTAAACGAGGCAAAGGAAGAATATTTTGTGGACTATTATCACATCCATTTCACAGTTGGGATTATACAGAAAGGTGAGGATCGAGCCTGTGTTGGATGACCAACTCAAATGCCTGGCTAGCTCAATATTGTTGTAAGTTTAACATGAATCGCATATGCGAGCCGGAGCCCGTCGCTTTCACTGGATGACTCGTGAAGCATGCTACATTTATCTCGCATACTAAACATGTTTTCGTGGAGTAGTACAGGTATGTACTAAATCGTATGTAGTAGGCGAGTTGCAGTATGTACTATATAATATGTAATATGGACATTCGGACACGGCCCAAGCTCCTTGGTAAGGGCTGGGTAAGGGCGATCAACCTCCTTGTTTACATTTTTACTTGCTTACCGATTGGCTATTTGGATCCTGCCGTCACAGTCATACAACGACTATTTTTTAGTAACTAGTTAGTAGTTACTAGTTAAGACAACGCCTAAATTGCCGTGGTGCAACCGAAATAAGATACCAACTAATATGCGACTAACTAGTAGCAACTAAGAGTTTAGTCAGTGTTTAGGCGTGACTAAATGCTTGGGTTTAGACAAACTGGTGCAACCCAGTCTAGGGGTATAGATTTCGATCTCCTCCAGCGTGATTGTGGGCGTTGGCGAGGCCATTGTTCTGCTAACTAAGTGCTAACTAACGTCACCTCCTACAGGTCCAATAGCCTTGCTAATGAGCTCGCGATTGCAACTTCACCAGGCGTGAAAAACCCTCTGAATCTGAATCAAAAGCAACGTTTGCTAGCCAACACATTTACAAAACTTACAGGTTCGAATATTAAGGGCTGCCTAATATTCGTTCGAATACCAGTATTTCTGTCAATATTCGAATTATATTCGAATCCCGAAGTTCGGACTCCCAGCCCTAGTATGGATACACACTCAACCCGAACTGCAAGGAGAACCAAGGCCTCAGCATGCACCCCGGCTGCTGTACTCATCCGTCACCCGGCGGAAGCAGGGGACTAGGGTATTTTACACAGTTCCGAAAAGGATATACGTCACTGTATTTCACTGCATCTGCCCTCACAGTACACAACCTTGTGCCTATTAATAGAAAAAGCTATTGCTTTATCCAGAGTTCCAATCCCATCACCTCCTCTGCATCATCTCCTGTTTCCCAGGTTCAAAGGGATTGTGATTAGACCCCCTACCCCCCCCCCACCCCACCCCTACCCCCCATCTGCCCAGGATGCTTACTGAAATGATGGTGGTGGAGGGGGCTGGTGTGTGTGGTGGGGGGAGGGGGGGTTCCAGGTGTGGTGCTGGCCTCCCCCCCCTTTCATCGCACCCCGGGACGAACCAAATCTATTTACGTTGGAAGGAACCTTTTCCGTCGCAGGTAATTGGCTTGTGATGTGAGCGAACGAGAGAAAGAGAGAGAGAGAGAGAGAGGGAGGGAGGGCGGGGGTGCTAGGATTGTCAGGTGCACCAGAAAAAAACACCTAGCACCCTTTCAATAGATCTCAGGGGTGACAGAGGGCAGGCGGCGCACATCCCTGATTATTCATTCGTTGCCTCACCCATGACCGTCTCAGTGTGTGGCCATCCATAGCGGCTCAGTTTCATTTTTCGAGCGATCGTGAAACCTGACAGAGTGACGACAAGATGGCAATAAGGCCCACGTATCGAAAATGGGGGCCGTTGCCGGGTGGGAGAAAGAGATCCTTCATTTCCTCTGGCTTGACGACTCCTCTCACCCAGACAAAAAGCAGGCCGTCACCTTCGTTTACCCCCCATGGAGACCTGGCACCTCACATTTACACCGAAACAACGCCGCCTCCACCCCCAGGTGCTTTTTGGACTTTTGGATCGGTCGAGTGGTTGCGCTGAATACGTTTGATTCATCGAGGCAGGCCAAGGGAAGACCCCGACGGGGGGCCGACAGCTTGACCCAAATAGGGAGAGACAGTCGGAAAGTTCAGCCCCGTTTTTGCATGTTGGGAAGAGCGCCACGCGGTGCCACCTCCCTGCTCCTTCTCCACGCCTTTATCCACAAAAACAACAACAACAGGATTCTGTTGACACGGCCCCTTGGTCCTAAACACCCGAATGTATCCTTCTGGGGGTGATTAAAGTCATATCATACCAACCCCGCCTGGAGACTGAATGACGTAATGGCTTTGATTACAAGTTGAACATCAGCTGTGACTGACTATATGTGATGTGTGTTGAAAAGACCGGAGGGGCAGTTTGATTAGTTTTTAGTTGCTGTAAACCCAGTTCATCTGTGCAGTGCTACAGTAGGCCTATAGATATCGGGGGAGGGGAAGGACACGAGGACAATGGTCTGTGTGTCTTCACTCCGGACCCGGTGCTCCTCTCAACATTAAATCACGGCCACAAGACGAGATAGTAAACAGGCACCAGCCTGAAGGCACATTACACTGGAGGTGTCTTCGGATGTACAGTAAGGCCATTGCTGAATGTACAGTCAACGTATATTCGCACAAGGGCTGCAAGCTGCACAGAGCGGTCACAAGGACACATCAAAGTGGCCTCACACCCTCCCCTCCCCGTGGCTCTCGAGGCTAACCGAGCTAGCATGGGAAAGAGTCAGCTAGAGGGAGAGAGACAGAGGGAGAAACTCTGCAGCACTGCACAAAAATTAATAAAAGTTGAGGATAATCTAACCCGAAAATATTGGCCCTCATTAACTAAGCGTTCGTACGACAGAAAACTGGGTGTAGGGTCATTTCCACACAAAGTTCGGCATATACTTGTATACTGTCATATATCCCTAACTTAAATCGGTATTTGACAATTAACTGGGTAACAGGTTTTTGGTGTAAGAGTAATTTCATTTTGAGATAGCCTATGTGATGGATGTAAGCCATGAGAATGAGAGAATCCTTGAATCCCATAGATATAGATATATATGTGTGTGTTTGTGTCATAATATGACACTGTGCTCTCTGCTAAGAGACCCTTTGTTGCAGGTGTGGAGTGACAGGAGAGCAGAGCAGACGGGGTCTCATCCCAAGCCTATATTTTACAATTACCGCTTTTTATTTGATGAACGTGGGGCGCTGATGCGCAGAAAGGAACTCATTCCACTCAGCCCAAGCAGAGAGCAACGGTGTCATATTATGACACGACCAGAGGGAGAGGGAGGGAGACGACATGGCTCTAGTTTATCGCCTCATTAACCTCTTGTTTTATTTGAGTCCCCATCCCCTAGGGGGCTTTTACCCCCACCTAGGCCGTTATTGTAAATAAGAGTTGCTCTTAATTAACTTGCCTAGCAAAATAAAGGTTGATGATGATGAATGTTATCAGGTTCTAGCATTGGGTTTAAATCCGAAATATTGCCAAAAAGGTTGCAATGTTCTTTGCAAACTATTACACTTCTTTCAGCATAAAGTTTGTTTTCACACCAAACGTTTGCAAAAATAAGCAAACGGTCTGAAAAGGTAGGTTATTTTGGTGAAATTGACACTGGACTGAGGGAAACGTGAATTGTAGCCTATAACTGAATGAATAGCCTAAATGCCGGAGCTTCGTTTCATTTGGATCTGTAGGCTATGGAGATTTGCGACATCAGGCAGATACCTGATCCGTGAACCAGGTCCAGATCGGTCCCATCTCTAGTGAGTGTGTCTATCTCGCGTAGATTTCGCGTTGCCTGAATTTCCTCTTCAATAATGACTTTGGCTGGGCGCCACACTCCTATAATGTCCTCTATGACTAAACGGCCGCACAGTTTAAACACGTCAGGCGTCGGGAATGCTCGCCGATTAGGTCTCTGCTACAGAGTTTGTGTTACGTTTATGTAGTACGACTGGGGGGGGAAACCAGAGAGGACAGGTAGGACCCTTCAGCCCGAGGGCGTAGCTTATTCGCGGTTTGGGGAAGGAGGGTATGCGGGAGAGTGTGGGGCACTGGTAGTTTCGGATATGAGGTGTGTGTCTAACAATGTGTGGTGCGTGAAGGCTGTGTGTATCGTTAACCCGTGTGCAAAATGAGATGGCTAGGCAGGTGTTGTTAAAGATGTGCGTGCGCCGAAACACAGTGCCCAGTCCGAGGTCCAAAAAGGGGCAGTCCGAGAGAGAGGGCAATGGTAGCACCAGGAAGTCAGTCTGTGGGGTTCAGGGGTCCGAGGATGGAGGAGGCCGTGGAGACGCGGGGGAGGCAGGGATCCAGGGAGACACGAGAGGAGCCGTGTCTAAAACAAGACGCTTCTCACCCAGCTGTGACGGATCGCTGCTGAGATGCTCCAGATCATCGTTCTTCTCCTGACAAGCAGGGCCAGTGTCTCTTATAGGTGGAGGCAAATGCCTAGGGCCTCCGGCCTCGCAAAACTTTTTTTGTTTGAAACTATACAAAGTGTTAGTGTTCTCACTGGATACAGTACAGCCAGTGATCATAAAACTCCCCAGCAATAGATTGATCTGATAGTGGCTGAGGCCCCAACTGAATGTGATACTCAAGTGCGTCATTGCTGCTGATGGCCTAAAGTTACATGATGATGGCGCCTCAGTCTTAATTGCTTGATGGTGGGTAGGGTTTATTTCAAAAGGGGGCTCAACAGACAATTTTATCTAGGGCCTCCAAAATCTATTTTTGTAATTAGTAACTGTCAGGGGTGAGCTCTTTCCTCCACCCACACCCACCTCCTCACCGCCTGTTTCCTAACAGCGACGGTCTGCGCTCACTGTGCTCTTAAAGGGACGGCTCTACTGGGTATAATATCTTTAAGAGACGCAAAGAGGTCCTCATTAAACGGTTCCTTTTATGGGGAACTCGGGAGCTAAAAGGCATAAACGGGATAATACTGTAATCTGGGTGAGGGATCAACTTGCTTGGTAATTGCAAATTGGAGCCGCAGTACACCCCCCCCCCTTCCACCATCCCACACACACACACACAAACACACATAATTTGTTTCTTATGCTGGATGGGATGAGGAAAATGGAAAGAGTGGCAACGTGCTTCTTCCGTATTCTCTGGGCTTGTCTTTTTTTTTTTTTTTAATTAGCACAATTGTTTGGAGGCCTCTAATGGGATTTGACTGTTCGTCGAAGCGCTAATTGCCTGTAGACTATATCAATTTGTTGCGAGGCCAACAGAGTTTTTGGGTGGGTGAACCGAGGGGCTCTCCTCGGTTGAGACACCACAGAAACCATCCGAGCATCAGATCTCACCACTAAGCGCTTAGAAACTGACGTGCGTCCCACAGTGACCTCGCACTTCCGAGGCGGCAAAAATATGTTGTAAGGTCTCGTCACAAGGTTTAGCATCCGTTTGGCCTTCTAATTCCGACCGGTTGGCCTGACAAGTTGTCATTTTGATGGCTCCCATGGAAAAGCTGACCCGCTGACCTAAGAGGGCTCGATGTAATCTCCTCCGACTCCAAATGGGATGAGCTGCAGTCTCGTTGTTTATTTCCGACACGACACCGATCGACTTTTTTTGCTGTGAGTCTTAACCAGTGCAACAGCCCCGTTTGCCATTGAAATGATGTCGTTCATCCCTGTCAGAGGAATGTTCGGGATGGCTAATAGCCTACTTTTTGTATGAATGCCAATGCATGAACCCGTCATCCCCAGTCATCAGTTTGCGATTTATTCAACAGCTCAAAATCACAGTCACGCCTATGTCAAACGTATTCGGAATTCTGTCACTTACTGTATCCATTAATCCTATATAGTGACATCCACCACTATCGTCTATCCATCATTAAAATTAATCCTATTTTCCAGGAGAGGGGGTGGACGCTCCCCAGTCTGCCTGCCTCCAAACCTCCGCTCAACCATCCTCCCTAATAACATCCCTGACAGACCCATGAGCAGCACACACACGCGGACACACACACACACACACGCACACCGACCTAGATGTTAACACACGCGCCTGCCCAAACGGGACTAGACAGACACACACTCCTCCCACACACACACAGCAGGCTGCAGTCGCAGGCTGTGACAGACAACGTGCGCGCGTCCGCACACACACACACACACACTTAAATCTGGAATGATTACCATCTAATTACCAGACTCCATTTGCCCCCCCCTCCCCATTCAGTGCGAGGCTAGTTAGGGTAGTGCTGACACCAGATACAGACACCCTCTCGAAAACGTCCCACTCATCACTCTGCTCCGGCCGCAGCGCCCCCGGTGGCGGCCCTCTGAACAGACCCTTTCAGTCTGTGGCTCTGCCCGGGGGGCGCGGGGGGCTGGGGAGGAGAAGAACAACGGAGGCGCTCGGAAGAACACACACGCAAAAGCATAGGCTACCGTGTGATAGAAATACGAGCAGCGACGCCGATGATTCTCTCTCTCTCTCTGTGTCCTCATTTCCTTGCTGGCTGTTCAGAGAAAAACATCGAGAGGCGTTTCCGTTCCATCAGTAGGTAACGTGTTATGTGTGTAATGTCTGCGTCAGCCGGCGAGGTACAAGCCAGCATGAACACGTGCCTGGCTCCGGTGACGATGATATCTCCACATGTCGGAAGGGGGGGGGGGGGTAGGGGGCGGGGCTTGCAGTAGCATACAGCAGAACGCTAACTGTTTCACATCTCACACATGCAATTACAGATACACTCAGTCGTGACGCCGTCATTAAAAATGACAGAGAGGGCCGCGAACAACGGGTTCTGCGTGTTCTGGACTGAACCGGCCAGTCTGCGCGCTAAAAGGCAATTTAGTAGCGCCGATGGCAAACATTTTTCAATCAATGGTTTTGTTCCATATCACAGTAGAAGCTGCATATCGAAGCGACATCATGTCATATTGATCCCTTTGTCGAGCCTAGTTGTACCATAATGCATATTATGGTCTGTTTCTGTGCTGTAAGTGGAGGAAAGCCGGGTTGTTTTGGGTGACTGCAAACAGAGGGAGGACAAATGGAGAGAGCAGGATGGGTGGGAGCTTGTGTGTGTGTGTGTGTGTGTGTGTGTGTGTACAGTTCGTGAGAGAAATAGGACCTCACATTCTTCCCTTTCCTTACATTTATTTTCTTTGCCGTCGAGTGGTACGCCTTTCCACCTACATCACCTAAGCTGATCAGCCTTGCTGTACACACACACACACAATCATATGAGCACACAGGAACACTTTTTCCCTCCCTCTGTGGAGGGACACACACAATGGAAATGTACACAAACAATTGTGAAGGCGCACACGCAAGCTCTGACACACACAGAGAGAGAGAGAGAGAGAGAGAGAGAGAGTTTAGGTAGGAATTGGGAGTCAGGACAGGGAGAGTTGGTGGGCTGAAGATAAAAATCTGATTATGAATGCGTCCTTCAGACTCTGTTGACACGCTTCTCTGGGACCCCCAGAGCTGAACAATACCACCTCGGCCCACTGGGCAGCCTGAACAAACACCCCAAGTTTATTTTTCTGGAAAACTCAAGTGAAAGTGCGTCACTTCTTTATTTATTCCTACGAAGCACTAAGTGACCCTTTTGTCTCGCCGGGGTCCAGACACAGATGTTTCTGAGCCATTTGAATGCAGTAGTCAAGTGTCATTCTCGCCAGCCTAGCTGTGCACAGTAGTCTATTGTTAGTTTGTTTGGTTAGGTTGTGTGAGAGGACATCCTTATTGGCTAAAGTGACCCGAGACCACAATAGGTTTGAAGAGAGGAGAGGTTGAAAATAATGAATGGAAAACTAGGAATGAGAAGGCAGGTGTAGAAAAACATGACCGTCCTGGGGTGGGGGGGTTCGAACCTGAATAAAAGCTGCCCCCAAAAATGCCATGGACAAAAGCACGACATGACAGTCAGAACCAGTGCCTTCCACAGGCGTGTAGAAATTATCACCTTTGATGAAATGGCTCATTCAGATGACTAGTGACCCTCAACATCGGAGGCAGATAAGTGTTCCCCCTACTGGCAGGGGGTGAGAACGTCGCCACGGGTTGCTTCCGCTCTGCCGTGAACAGCAGATAGCAGGTGTGATGATACTGTAGTGCTGTAAAGTCATGCTGCTACAAACGAGAAAAAGAAGAAGTGTGAGACGATAAAACTGTCATTTCCTATCATCAGACCCTCAAACACACACACACACACAGTCTCCTCTCTTCATCACTTCTCTTTGTCTCACTCCCTTGCCTCTCTATTTCTCTGCTCCATCCCTCGCCTGTCTGTCCGCCCTCCCTCCATCCCTCACTCACAGGGAGGGGATGAGAAGTGGGGCATTTCACGAGTTAAACCGCGGCAAAGTCGCGCCGCCATCTGATTTGGCATTTGATACCGACCGCAGATTGAGAGCCACACCATTTCCAGCTGGGAAAATGAATCAACAACAGAAAGACCCGTTTTCCAGGGGGCTTGCAGGGGACGCGGAAAAGCTTGGAATTTGCGGGTGGCTATCGCCGCCGACATCTTACTTATTTGCGCATCATTTCCTGTTGCTTCTGGACGGCGCCCAAATAGCCTCTGCGCTCAAACTGGATTCATTTTGACATTAATCACACTCTCAAACACTGACGGCAGAGCCGAAAGGCATCTGTTGATGTCTGTCACGTGTGTGTATGAAATAAAGAGCATACTAAAGTAATTTGGAGTGCGAACCTTCATCCCTTATTTTGACATTAATCACACACAGAGAACTTGTTTATGGCCCATTAGAGAGGGACGGCATGCTGCGAGGCACCGCCGGCCATCGGCCCTCTGCTGCCATTAAACAGATAAGAAGTACTTCGCTGAGGAATACTGAGCTAGTGTTCTCATGGCAAGTGACATAATGCATTATAACCACTTTGTTTAACGGTATTGTAGCCATGGCACTTCTTGAGCTCCGGTAGGCACCCAATCCCCTAATGAATGAATCCATTCTTCCCATGGAGGGGCGGCGCCTATTGGAAGATCTGGAATTAATGACGTCCACAGATACACATGGGCCCCCGTGCTCGTTAAGGCAGGTGACTAAGGGAACATTGACATTATTTCACCCACATTGTCTGTACAAATGATCCGCCTACACTGCAACCAGCCATTACTGGACCGGAGTGGATAATGGACACCAGTAAAGTGATATTGGCGTACTGTACTGTAGGAGCGCCAGTGAAATCACTAGCCTTTACACCTCCCTCCCTGCAGCCTTCACACTCTCAAACGTTTGCGGCCGATGAGGTATATCCTGGACTGGGAAAAAGGTTAAAGGTGGTATAGGTAACATTTTTTTTGTAGACTTTTTATACAAAATAAAATACAAAACACAACTACAACCAGGCTCGTGAGCCAAAAGTATTACGACTCCTGATCACTCCTGACACAGAGATACCACGCGGCGGTACCAATGTCGTAATACTATACTGTGTACAAGTTGGCTCACCAACCTTTCTATAGGTGGGAACCAAACAGATCAGACGGATAAATACAATATTCATTTTGAACCAATCAAAAAGTTAACATTGATGAATTCATAATGTTTTTTGGTGGGTCGGGGGGGGGTAAGCAATACTTTAATCCACACCTTTCTAAAAGCTCTGTGGATGTAAAAAAAAAAAAAAAAAAAGATCTGACAGAAATGTTAATGTTATCTATAGCACCTTTAATATGGGACTGAGAAATATGAGGAATTTAGAGGTTTGAAGTGATATAAACTTAAAGCATTTGTTCCAACCACACCTGTGCCTTTGGACTTAGGCTGATCTGTGAGACGCGATGCCTCCGACCTCAAACATTCAAATTCTGCCGCGGCGATTATCCCTTCCATTGCTTTTCCCAAACCATGTCGGGTCAATACCTGGAGTCAGGACACCATGTTCTCCACAGCGGATGTCTGGGCATCACGTTCTCCACAGCGGATGTCTGGGCACCACGTTCTCCACAGCGGGTGTCTGGGCATCACGTTCTCCACAGCGGGTGTCTGGGCATCACGTTCCCCACAGCGGGCCGTGGTAATCAGACGCTTAACAACCTTGTTTTCCTCCATCCTCTAGCCCGGAGGGGGCAGAGGGGGTGCCAGGTTGAGCATCTTTGCCGGGAACACCCCCCACCTCGTGTCGGCCCACAAAGACACCACTGATGGCTCCTCCCCCTCCAGGGATCATCCTTTTGTCATCGTCCTCAGCGCCCCACTCTCTCCTCTGCTCTTGTGACATCGGATTTTTAATAAGCGGGACGAACGAGATAACAAAATAACAAGAATAAAACACGAAGGTCATGGAGGCACAGTGTTCTGGTAACGTTGAGGTTGGGAGGCTGGGAGGCAGGCACAGCGTTCACAAGGGATGGGGGCGGGGGGGGGGCGGTAATAAAGGCAGAGTCATGTGTTGAGTGCGAGGGGAGGGGGGGGTGGTTCATTCAACACGTTGCTGCCTGAGGCTGCTCTCGAGCAGACACCTCTGCCATTGTAACACCCGTTTGGCCACATTTTCTCGTCTGACTAATCTCTGAGTCATCTCAGGCGGCACGATCCACCAGGACATTTCTCCCGTTTCCAGGTCTGTGTCGGTCCGATGCCCTGTCGTATTAGGGCCGCAACACAAGATAAACGGTGGGTTTAAAGTGACCAAAGAAAGATTTAAGTATGTAAATTCACTTGTACAACGGAAGCGATTGACATTCCCGCCTCCGATGGGATTTGACGTCCAGGGAAGCGGGCAGATAGTCTAATTCCCACTCTTCCCCGGGCCCCTTTGCGCCCGAGCTAGGCTAGGCTAACAACTGTGTGCGCGTGAGCTGCACGGTTCCCCTCGGACGAGCATTAGGCTTTCCTCCGTCTGGCCCCCCGAGCTCACCATGCGCGTCATCCCCGCCTCCAATCAAGCAAGAAGGAGGTTTGCACTGTTTCATATACATGATTAAAAATAGCACTGGACAGAAGTGGTGTGGGGGGGATGGGCTTCAGAGGAATATGTTTGCTCATCTCATTGTCGTTTGGTAATAAAGGCGCCCGCTAAATGACTGTCATGTAGTAATGCAATGTAATTTGAGGGCCAAAATTAGTCTTTTTCATTATGCTTGTACAAACACACACGCACTCGAACACGCGCGCGCACACGCACGCGCGCACACACACACACACACAGCCAAACCAAAGAGGTGCCCATTTCTGCTAAGTTGAGCCCTAGCAGACTGATCGTAATTAAAAAGGTCACTTAAGAAAAGAAAAAAAGAGCAGAGAACGTACTAGAAGTCGGCCATTTTCTCCCTCCCGCCGCTCAACACTCAGTCCACCTCCTGACTGGGCGCCTGACGGGGGCTTGCACGTGGCTACCCAGCGGCTTCCGCGGGCGGCTCTTGACGCTGAGCGCGGCCGGCAGGGCTCCTCCAAAAGGTATGCGGCCTGACGAGGCGAGGGGCGGGGGTTTCGACCGGAGTGATGTGAACCGACAGGGGTGTGATGGAGTACGAGGCCGGGGACGTCAAATTCGGACTCTTTCAGATGTGGAGGGTGGAAGAGAGAGAGAGAGAGAGAGAGAGAGAGAGAGGCCCTCTAGTACAAGAAAGGGAGGGGGGGGATGAAGGCAAGAGCTACAGTGAATTAGAGAGTGAGGGAAGCAAGGCTAACAGAAAGAGACAGTGTGTGGGGGGGAGAGAGAGAGAGAGAAAGAGAGCGAGAGAGAAACAGCAAAGTAAAAGCGGTTTTATAATATAAAGAAAGAGTCATAACAGCCCAGAGACAGAAGGGGAGACGGTGAGCCTCGTCAGAAGAGCGACTCACTGACTGCATTGAAATCACCGGCGCGGTCAGCAAAGCCATTCCCTGCACATTCTCACAGCCTTGGTTATTTGCTCAGTCTCCGATGAGATGCATGGGTGTGCGTGTCAGCAGTCTGTGTGTGTGTGTTAGATTTAGTTTTTTATTATCTTTATTATTATTGTAATTGTCTTTTAATGTTTGTCCTTCTGTGAGTACTTCTTTTTAATGTTTAATGTTGGAGGACTACGGGTGGAAACTAGCGCCTAGCTAAATCCAGCATGTTGACACAGTCATGTACCTGTATGTGTTCATTAATATGCACTGTCCTCACCAAATAAACCAATAAAATTAAAAAAATAAAAGTGTATGTGTGTGTGATAGAGTGAGCATGTGAGTATAGGTTTAAGTGTAACTGGGTGTGTGAGAGCATGTGTAACTTGTCGGTGCAAGAAGATGTGTGTAAGTGAGTGTGTAAGTGAGCGTGTGTTAGTTAGATGTGAGTAGATGTGTGTAGGTATGTGTGTGTGTGTGTGTGTGTGTGTGGGTGTGTCTTAAAACGCAAAGTTTCGTCAGTCCTCAGGGGGATGGAGGGTTAATTGAGAGCCAGGCAGTTCGACCTAGCCTGCTAATTAGGAAACTATTTAAAAGAGGGTGGGGCCCCGGTGGGTCACAAGCCCTCCACCCAGCCACAGGGGCACTGTGGGTATAGAGAAGAGGACAGTGCCCGACGGACCCAGCTTTGATACAATTACTTTCGCCCACTAACAAAAGCCCCATCTGGACAGCGGAATGCAGATTCAATGTCATCCTTGGAAGAAAACATCTGTGTGGATGTTTTCTCATAGGGCCCTATTTTCGTGCTGGCGCTAAGCGGCGTTACGACCTAGCGCTGGCAAACTGCCAGTTCCGCCTGTAGCAAATTTCCCACTTGGCTCTTTTGTTTTGTGCAACGAATGCGTTCGCGTGACGAGAGGTGGGCCAGCGCAACAGGAGGGCCTGACAATGAAGACAGTCGGCGCTACGAGGAACTTCCCTCCGGCCGTCTCTACCCTCCGGTAGGACACACCTGTCACAGAAAGAGCCTGCACGTTGTTTTTCTTGTGCGAACGCAGTCGGGTGGAATGTCAAACCTGCTCTGCGCAGTCAGGTGGAATGTCAAACCTGGTCCGCCCTTGTGCCTGTCCTCTGACATCAGCTTGGCACAGCGACAATTCTATCAGGAAGGGGAGGGGGGGTCACGACAAAAGAAAAAAGAGAGGGTGAGATAGGGAACTGGCATAAAGAGACACCACATTTTTCCAGAGAAAGGACCTAGTGCAAAGGAGTGTATATATATATATATAACACATTTATGTATGCGTGTGTGGGTAGATATGCCTGGACATACAGTATATAGGAGCATATACTGTATAGGAGCAACTGTATTTAGGAGCATTATACGAATAGTTTATATACCGTATGAGCGCTAGGTGCGAAACGTGTAAATTCTCAGGGACAAATTAATACATAATCAATATTAAACAAAATACTGAATCATGCACATAATGTACTATTATGCAGGGTAGAAATACACAGCACAAGACTCAAAGTAACAATATGGAGAAGTATAATTAAGAGGGCTTCTGTCCACAGGGTATCAGTGACGTAAGAACATAACACGTGTTCAGTTTCACGGTGGAGGTTAACAACACTATGTAGAAGGCATCTCTCCACAGGGCAGTAGAATCAGTGACGTAACACAGCAGACCTGGTCTGTTTCACTGTGGAGGTTAACACCTGGTGTGCAGAGCTCATCTGACATCCGGCCATCTTGAAGCTCTCTGATCTGGCTGAACTACACCTACACCCCCACTGGGCTGAACCCCCCCCCCCCCTCAACCCACCCAACCCCCCCCCTCAACCTCAACCTACCCAACCCCGCCCCCTCAACCCATCCAACCCCCCCCCCTCCCCGCCGGGCTCAGCCGCTTGTTATCAGGCCAAAACCCACGAGTCGCGAAAAGTCCTCTGATTTCACAGACCATAGAATCAACTTTGTGAGATTATTATTTTTTAATTAAAATCACATTTGGGAGGAAGTCCAAAATCTCTTAGTTTCCACTCTATCTGCCAGAAGGTCCCAGAGGGACTGCACAGCGCGGTTATGTAACGGGTGCAGAGCACGCATCTGGAAACAGGTGACTTTTAGGAGGGCCTTTGACAACTCTGGCTGAAGTCGACTGATCAAATGCCAAACCTTTCATGTGACTGTGCGCCATGGCAGGAGAGATGGAGGTCATTCCGTGTCCGGCGAAGCCTGAGAAAAAGGACAACTTGCGCATCCTGATGGTCGCCCGGGACAAAGTCCAACAGAAACTTTCTCAGATCCTGTCCCAAGACACTTTCAGAGCTACACATTTTAGGTCCCCAGCATCCTCCCAGCATGCCCAGCATCAATGCACAGGAGCTTGAAAATCAGCCGAGTAGTTGTTGTCGGATGTGCTACTGAGCAGCAGGCTGCCGTCACTAGCTGTGATGTGTGGCTCACAGTTGAGAAATTCAGCAGTGATGAATCTCCAGTATGTCACAGAGCTTTAAAATGGCTTCCCCCCAGAGACAAATAAAGGGGACACAAAGAATCCCACAAAATAATTCATAGAAAAAGGGGGATCCGTTTTCTCTCTCTCTCTCTCCCTCTCTCGTTCATCAGCGCATAGATATTAAAGCAGTCTAAGGCATTCATTTTGAAATGGGAGACGTTTACAAATGTAATGTGGCATTAAAGGTGCTCAGCGAGATTTTTTTCGCCCACTAGATGGGGCTGTTGTGCAGAGTATCAGATATAAACAAGTGGGCGTTTTCACTCCATATGATGCCGTTCAGGGGGTGGGGCTCAGCGCCGGGCCGGCTTCGCTCATAATAAAAAAGAAATTCAGCATTTGCTCCACAGGCACTACACCGTTAGCTATATTTTCTGTACAGATAGTTATGACTCCCCTGGACCTATTTATTGCATATATTGGAATTTATTTATTTTTAACAAAAAGTGCAGTAAATCGAACAGAGCACCTTTAAGTGCTTAGAATGATTTATTACACCGCAAACAATACAAAGGGCTCAGAGAAGGCCAATACTGTCGAGATGATCAGAGGACAGCCAAACATGCAAAACCGGGCTGGAGATAATGACACTGGAGCGTTGTGATTTGTTCAAAGCGAAGAAAATCCCCAGTAGCTACTAGCTACTGTACAGAGCTGGGAAACTGAGTGGGATTTGACTCAAGTCTTAATCGACTTTGTGTGACTTGTCACCTGCACAAACACCCACTCACTTTTAACCTATAAACTTCCAACTCTCCTTTTGACCTATGAACTTGCAACTCTCCCGCAAACTATACATTTGTCATCACTTCTGACAGGCTTTTCAGGCTGCAACCATGACAACCCACCAGTCAATCAACCTGATGACAGCATGCAAACACACGAGCATGTTTGCTCACTTACAATGCATGGGGTGTTTATGGCACACAGCTAAGTAGCGTGACAGACTTGGCTGTTAAAAGATACTGTGCACACAATCAAATCCAGTACTAAATGCCACAAACTACTCCCAGTACATCTATTTGGGTTTGGAGGACACGATAAACAAAGCAACAATCTCCAGGTGGTGAGTGACAGTTTCAGATGATAGCAAAGTTGAAGGTCATAGCTTCTGTAAAGGGGCGCACACACACACACACACACACGCAGACACACAGACACACACACCTGGGTCAGAGCCATTACGTATGCTGGCAGGGTGCTACAGGCCATTAAGGCAACGATGGTGGCGGATGGAGTAATTAAAAATCAGCTACACGTAAAATTAATTCAAATAGCTACGATTGTAAATTAAATCATACTATCAATTTGCCAATGTCTTTGTTTTTCGCGCTTGAGTTGAACAGAGAAATGCACGGGCCCTGAGTCAGGCGTGCACCGTGACCATCTACAGGAACTGGGCTGGAAAATTGTCTGGGCTCCTGAAAGCCAGGAGCCAGACGGAGGTCGCGGGGCGTGACTCCCAGGGTCTTTGGTATTCACCAAATAACACCTGTGGTGATGGCATCAGCCGGGAGGAGTCCCTGCCCTGGCGCCGTCGCATGCTGTGGACTTAGTCGGCTCCCAACGCTGAATGCCGTCACCTGGAAAGGCAACGGCGGATTGGATATCCGTGTCTAAGGTTGAGGTGAGCTCAAAGACAGTGTTTTCCTGCGCACACGCACATTCTACATCACCGAACATCTGCCGTCTGGCCGAGGCAGCGCTTTGTCGGTGTCGTTTCGTCACAGTGTTATCCGGTTTTGAGCGGGCAGGTGAGTTTCATGTCAAATGTGAGTAAGTGCTGTAGCTTAAGTGATTTCCAAGAGATTCACATACAGCAATGACTGTTGGATAAACCTTATAATGCCATTATCATCATCAGAACATACACACGTGCACTCACACAGTCACACACAAGATTAAAGCATTCTGAATATAGCCTCTGTAAAGATGTAGGCTAGTCTTTGGGATGGGATCCCACGGGTGCTGCAAGATCACATTCCAATCACAAAGATGCAATCTGTTATGTCACAGCAGAATGCTAGTTATGTAACAGTTATATCTGTGTATACTATTAAAGTTTTTTTTTGTCAAATGGAGGGAGTATCATAAAACCGTGTGTGTGTGTTGGGGGGGGGGTGTTTAGTTGTGTAGAACAGGCAGTCGTGATAATCATATTTCACGGGGAGTGGGGCTTAAACGTGACCGACGTGGGATATCTATTTTCTCAATGTGACAAACTGGTGTTTTAAATGAAACGTGGCCCAGATCGCTAGGGGGGGGGGCTCTGGCATCCCCCCCCCCCCCCCACCACCACCACCAAAAGAAGACACACAAGAAAAGATTCGTTGATAATGAAGACGTGATTTAGCCTATCGTCATGACAGTCCGTGCCATGGGTGTCCTGATTATGAAACAGTTCTAGTATTGAAATTAATATTTCAGAAAGTAGCCTAAAACACATTCCATCATTGGTCTCAAAGCCGCTATGGTCTTAACATTTCAGTGCACCTGTTATGTTATGGTGCGTGTTGTTGGTCAGTTTAATTCCACAAAGCACATGACGCGTCAATTGGAGGCAAACGAGGCTGTGCCGGTGATCATCAATTCATAAAAACTCACGCATCTGACACGCAACATCGTTCAATTACAATTTTCCACTGAAACATGGTAGCCTATGGTGATAAAAGCGGTTCACCTTAGCTCGCAACTTAACCATCACCCGGCGTTCTCTGCATTCAAGCACGTGTCAGTCAAACCAAGTTAATCTCTCTGTTTACTTTATGTGGGCTACTTCTTCAGAGCGGTCTTCAACACCGTGACAAAGAAAACGTACTGTCACTGAGAGAAAAATAAAAAGGCGATAGAGAGAGAGATAGATAGAGAGAGAGAGAGAGAGAGAGAGAGACAGAGAACTCTTGTCATTAAAAGTCGTTTAAATGTGCATAACTGCATAATGTCATTGACAACGCATAATCATCTATAAGTTTAGTACAGAACTAGAATGATCAGGCGCCCCGTTGGGTCAACGCACCGGGTACCAGTAGGCACTGCCAGACAAGTTCACGTGCAGCAAAAAATTACTTTGGCACGTAACGGCGAAATTCATTCATTGGCGTTGGCGGATGTAGGCTAAGCGGCAGCCTAGTTATTGTTCACGGTCATTAAAACAACACACATGTCGGCTTGTAGCCTAAATGAAACAAACAATATTTTGTTGTGCTCTATCCGAGCGCACGGCTGTCGAATCGGTCATCAGGGTCTTAATGGATCCAATTATACCGAAACAATTAACTCGATTCACGTACTAGCCTACTTTCGATGGTGTCAAAGAATTGTCCCACCACTCGACTCACCTGCGTTCCTCAGCTTCTTGTTCCGATAGACGGAGAAAATCACCAAAAGGTTGCCGAAAATATCAACCACGATAGTGAAAATCAGGAAGCACCCCAAAGTTGTCGTGACCCAAGGGGGGCGATTCAGCACCTGCTCGTCAAAGCTTAGCAAAGAACTGTTCAGATGAGACTCATTTATAACCATTGTATATTTTCGCGTAACTTTCTCAATCAGCGAAATAAACGTGCCGCGCGTTCCATGTGAAAGTCTAGATTTTAGAGACAGGGATGCAGTGGTATTTTCCCGTGCGCTTTCTCCTCTCCATATTGCCAGCAGGCTATAGACTCCCGCAGCTCCCACAAACAACTCTGCTTTCTTTCTTCGCCTTAACACTGCTTGTATGCCAGTCTACACTTTTATAGTGCTACGGTAGTCCCCATCACATTGTCGGTATGTGACATGCAGCTGCAACTTCAGACCTTCTCTGCATGTGATTAGAGCGAAGCGCGTCGCGTTTAAGGGACATGCTGCCACTCAGTGGACGAAATGAGTAACAGCAAGAGACGGACCCATCGTAGGTTGTGTGAGCTGCTCATTCATCGGCTTCCAACGACTCGGTGTTGTTTTATTCATGTAGGCTACTCATTCATAATTTTTAAGAATGATTCATGTTTCACCTACCTACTCCGACACTGAAGTCATTCACACTTTAAAGCAGACGTAGTACTAGATCCATCTGCTGACAGTAGCCTATGTCGATCGACGCTACTGTCTGTGATGATGAGTAGCCTACGTTTTTTTTTTGTAGCCCATATCTTCTTCCTGCTCGCAATTCCATTGCTATTTCCATAATAATGCATTTTAATGAAGAATGCATATGTGATAACGGGAACTCTTCCAAGAAACGTTTTGATCTACAATCAAGTGCTGACAACGCACAGCCTACCTTTTCTCACACATAGCCATCTTTTCAAATCCAGTGTCGTGGTCTCAAATAGGTCACGAGAGATGAAGACTTGCCCCCCCCCCTCCCACACACACACACACACCACACACACACACACACACACACACACACACACACACACTTCTCTCCCTCTGTCTATCCCCCCTTCAAGAGCAGGTGTTTATGAGGCTGACTCAGTTTAATTTATTTGATGATTGGCAACATCAATAGAATGTATAAATAGACACAATATATAGATCTGGATTTTTAATTTATTTTACCTTCATTTAGACAGAGGAGTCCATTGAGACTAAGGTCTAATGTACAATGGTGCCCTGGTTACACAGCATAATATCATGAACAATATAAAATAACATAAACAATATGAAATCAAAATCAATGTGGCCCAGCTAGGGAGTAAGAGGACAACCGACCTGCAAAATAGAAATTGTTGGATTTGAATGTCCTTTTGATGAAATGACCCCAACTTCCTGAGAGTCATCCAATGTGCACGCGCCTGCACACACGCACGCACGCACACACACACACACACACACACACACACACACACACACACACACACACACACACACACACACACACACACACACACACACTCCTGAGACAAGACACTTTGTGGTGTCCTGACAGTTGCTATGAGTAACTACACAAACATTGTCTATGTAAATGGCATCAGAATGCATCTTTAATGTGGAGCTGGCTCACTAATGGACTTGTCCTGTGATGAAGACAGCTAATTTGAGAAGTCTATGGAGGACTCTCTCTCCCTCTCTCTCTCTCCCTCTCTCTCTCCCTCCTTCTCTCTCTCCCTCTCTCTCTCTCCCTCTCTCTCTCTTCCTCCCTCTCTCTCTCCCTCTCTCTCTCCCTCTCGCTCTCTCTTCCTCCCTCTCTCTCTCCCTCTCTCTCTCTCCCTCTCTCTCTCTCCCTCTCGCTCTCTCTCCCTCCCTCTGTCTCTCCCTCTCTCTCTCAGCTGAGTGTATCTTGAGATTATGCAGTCAAACCTCTGTATAAGTTAACAAGCGTGGGGCAATGTCCCATCAAAAGCATGCCATGAATTACTTAGGCACATGAAACAGTGTGTGTGTTTATGCTTGTGTGTGTGTGTGTGTGTGTGTGTGTGTGTGTGTGTGTATGTGTGTGTGTGTGTGTGTGTGTGTGTGTGTGTGTGTGTGTGTGTGTGTGTGTGCGTGACCATCCCTTAATCCATATCCCAGAGCCCTCCCCTGACCTGGATGTCATGTTTTGGTTGAGTTTGAGCAGCCTGTCTCCTTCATGACCCCCCCTAGCCCAGTCTCCTCTCTATTCTTGGCCTCATCACAGATGTTTAGTCTACATGAGGTTCTTACAACCTACAGTATGAAGTCACATTCCAGCTCTGTCACTGCCCATGCTCTTGTGAAAGAATATTGAATATTTCATAATATTTGGTTTGGGGGACACTTAAAAATGTAAAAACATTTGCAGATGGAAGGAAACCTCAAAGAAGCCATGTTGGATTGGGCCTGAGCTCTTTAGATTAATGTAAGAGAGAGAGAGAGAGAGAGAGAGAGAGAGAGAGAGAGATGGTTGGAATGAAAGATTGATAGAAAGGAAGAGAGGGAGTATACAGTGTGTGTGTGTGTGTGTGTGTGTGTATGTGTGTGTGTGTGTGTGTGTGTGTGTGTGTGTGTGTGTGTGTGAGAGAGAGAGAGAGCTTTGGCCCTTGACTTTTTGATTGATTGATTTTGATATTTAGGGTTAGGTTAGTTTATTTATTTTTAAGACAGGGACAAGGTACAGTAGACATTTACCCTATATAATAGGGAGAGATGCACTGTACAAGGTTATAGCTAAACAGCTAATTTCCACCCGCAGTCCCTGGGCAAATAAATATACAGTCTTAAAATAGTGGGGCAAATAGTACACATGTACAGTATCACATTACCAGAGCTTTGTAAGATTGTAAGAGTGTAACTCCACCACCTCATGTCTTGACCCTGTACCTTTAGAATTCTTTAAGCGGGTGTTCAACAGTGTTTCAAGCCATGTCCAGAAGATCATAATATGTCATAAATATGTTCAAACAGGCGTCTTCCCAGGTGCCCAACCCAACCTAGATGTTAATGCACTGAACAACTACAGGCCGATATCCAACCTCCCATTCATTAGTAAGATACTTGAAAAGATCTCAGTACAAATAAACTCATTTCTCAAAGAAAATACTATCCTGGAGGAACCTCAATCAGGCTTTAGGACACATCACAGCACTGAAACTGCTCTTACTAAAATAATCAACGAAACTCTGACGCAAATAAGGTCTCAATTTGTGTCCTAATAGACCTAAGTACAGCGTTTGATAGGATCAACTATGATATCCTAATCAATTGTCTTGAAAGGCTGGTTGGTCTTTCTGACTGTGTGATAAACTGGTTCAGAACATACATCAAAGGGAAAAAGTTCTACGTCAGACTGAGAAACATGACACCTGCTTTGGGGTTGTACCAGGCAGCTATAAACTTCATTACAGAACTAGCAATAAATAAATGGATGAGCAATAACTTCTTAAAGCTAAACGAGGACAAAACTGAAATCCTACTTACAATATCTACCCTAAAACAAAAAGAGTAATGCTGTTTAATAATCTGGGGAAACTGATATCCTGGATTAAACCTGAGGTTAAAAGTCTTGCTGTGCTTGAAGTCCCATATCAACAAGGTGCCAACATTTTTTCCACCATAGAAAGAAACATAGCTACATGTAAAGTAGGACCATAAATCAAAAAGATGCTGAAAAACTGTCCCTCTTCACTGCCCTCCCCCCAAAAAAACATTGAGAGTCTTGAGCTCATTCAAAACTCTGCAGCTCGGATATTAACCAGAACCAAGAAAAGGGGAGCACGTTAGTCCAGTGTTAGCTGCTCTGCATTGGCTTCCGGGTAACATTTAGAGTTGGTTCTCCTCTTTAATATATATAAAGCCCTTAATGGGCGAGGACAAAGCTACACTGCTAACTCCCTTGTCAACTACTCGCCTTCAAGAACACTGTGATCATCCACTGCTGGTTTACTAGAAGTTTCCAGCAACAGTTGGAAGAAGATTGGGAGTGCATCCTTTGTCAATTATGGCCCAAAGCTATGGAACACAATACCTATAGATATCAGGGAAGCCAGCTCACTAAATACTTTTAAAAGAAAGCTAAAAACATACTGTATCTCTTCACTTTAGCCTTTAACTAGCTCCTTTTTCCACTTGATTGCTACTGCATTTCTTTTAAAATAGGCCTATCAGGACAGAAATCTATAAACGCTATTGGGGGAAATGGACATCCACTAGAGACAATTTCAGAGCCGCATTTCTTGTATGAAAGGTGATATACAAATAAGGTTTTACTTACCATACTTTCACTTTTTATTGTATTGTATAGCACTGTTCTATTGTATTGCACTGTTCTATTTGTAATTAGTATTATCATCTTGTAAATTATTATTCTGCTGCTGCTAGGCTTAGGAGCCAGAACCAAATAATTTGACTCCCTTATACTGTACACTATGAAGGATGTAACAAGAAATACATTTTCAATCTTGAACGCACACACGCACACACGCACGCACGCACGCACGCACGCACGCACGCACGCACGCACTTTCACAGACTTCACTTTTAAGCTTGAGTTTCAGCTAATTATCCACAGTCTTTGTACAGCAGACAATCTAGAGCAACACAAACTCAGACAATGAAACAGGGAGAGAGAGACACAGAGAGAGAGAGAGAGGGAGAGGGAGAGGGAGAGAGAGAGAGAGAAAGGTTAGAGGGTGGGCAGAGGGAAATATTTTTTTCTGAGTAGAGAAAGGAAGAGAAAGCTAAAGCCCTGGGCTCTACTTTTATGAAAGGGGTCTTGCGAAGGAAGGGCAAGGATACTGCACTTCAGGACATATCACACCTATGTTGGGATATGATGGATGGGTTCTTCTATTCGCTCGGGTATGTGACAGAAAGCGCCTGATTAGTTTCCATGTAAGCGTGCCTCGGGGAAGAGAGACACAAAGACAGACATACATATACATCTATATATATATATATAAAGAGAGAGAGAGAGAGAGAGAGAGAGAGAGAGAGAGAGAGATGAGAGAGAGAGATGGATGGATGGATCATTGGTAATATCAGTGAACATTTCATCTTGTGAGGCTATAGTCCTGGTTTATCCAGCAATATACAGTATATATTTCCTCTATACAGCAATAAGACACGTTATCAAAGATGGCCGACCTGTTAAGCTGCTACTGTGAAACGAGGGATGAGAGAGACTGAGGTGGAGAGAGGGGCAGGAATGGAGATGAGAAAGAGAGTAGGGATGGCATCAGAGAGAGAGAGAGAGAGAGAGAGAGAGAGAGAGAGAGTTCTGGTAAAGGGAGAGAAGCTCCAGATAGTGTCCAAGTTCAAATATCTTGGAATCATTTTAGATTCAGACCTATCCTTTAAAAAAGCATGTGAAGAAGGTGGCCAACACTATCAAGTTCAATATGGTCAAGTTTAGGCATATAAGGCCTTATTAAACAACTGAAGCAGCCATCCTCTTTATGCATGCTATGATCTTCTCCCACATAACATACTGGTC